>NW_027446201.1:0-74324 GCF_038048845.1 Mixophyes fleayi | reverse complement strand
TGATTCATGATTCATGATTCGATTCATGATTCATGATTCAATTCATGATTCATGATTCATGATTCGATTCATGATTCATGATTCAATTCATGAATCATGATTCATGATTCAATTCATGATTCAATTCATGATTCATGATTCAATTCATGATTCATGATTCAATTCATGAATCATGATTCATGATTCAATTCATGATTCAATTCATGATTCATGATTCATAATTCAATTCATGATTCATAATTCATGATTCATGATTCACTTCATGATTTATGATTCATGATTTAATTCATGATTCAATTCATGATTCATGATTTATGATTCATGATTCATGATTCAATTCACGATTCATGATTCATGATTTATGATTCAATTCATGATTCATGATTCATAATTCAATTCATGATTCATAATTCATGATTCATGATTCAGTTCATGATTCATAATTCATGATTCATGATTCAATTCATGATTCATGATTCATGATTCAATTCATGATTCATGATTCAATTCATTAATCAATTGATGATTCAATTCATGATTCAATTCATGATTCATGATTCATGATTCGATTCATGATTCATGATGCAATTCATGATCCATGATTCAATTCATGATTCATGATTCATGATTCAATTCATGATTCAATTCATGATTCATGATTCATAATTCATGATTCATGATTCATGATTCAATTCATGATTCATAATTCATGATTCATGATTCAATTCATGATTCAATTCATGATTCATGATTCATGATTCATGATTCAATTCATGATACATAATTCACGATTCATGAAAATATTCATGATTCATAATTCATGATTCATGATTCTTAATTCATGATTCATGATTCATGATTCAATTCATGATTCATAATTCATGATTCATGATTCAATTCATGATTTGATTCATGATTCATGATTGAATTCATGATTCATGGTTCATGATTAGATTCATGATTCATGATTTATGATTCAATTCATTATTTATGATTCATGATTCATGATTTATGATTTATGATTCATGATTTATGAATCAATTCATGATTCATGATTCATGATTAGATTCATGATTAGATTCATGATTCATGATTTATGATTCAATTCATTATTTATGATTTATGATTCATGATTTATGGTTCATGATTCATGATTTATGAATCAATTCATGATTCATGATTCATGATTTAATTCATGATTCATGATTGAATTCATGATTCATGATTCATGATTTGATTCATGATTCATGATTCAATTCATGATTCATGATTCATGATTCATGATTCATGATTCATGATTTAATTCATGATTCATGATTCATGATTCAATTCATGATTCAATTCATGATTTATGATTCAAGATTCAATTCATGATTCATGATTCATGATTCAATTCATGATTCATGATTCGATTCATAATTCTTGATTCATGATTCGATTCATGATTCATGATTCATGATTCATGATTCAATTCATGATTCATGATTCATGATTCATGATTCAATTTATGATTCATGATTGATGATTCATGATTCAATTCATGATTCAATTCATGATTCATAATTCATGATTCATGATTCAATTCATGATTCATGATTTGATTCATGATTCAATTCATGATTCGATTCATGATTCATGATTCGATTCATGATCCATAATTCATGATTCATGATTTAATTCATGATTCATAATTCAATTCATGATTCATGATTCATGATTCAATTCATGATTCAATTCATGATTCAATTCATGATTCATGATTCAATTCATGATTCATGATTCATGATTCATGATTG
This sequence comes from Mixophyes fleayi, assembly GCF_038048845.1. NCBI lineage: Eukaryota > Metazoa > Chordata > Amphibia > Anura > Limnodynastidae > Mixophyes > Mixophyes fleayi. The sequence continues at coordinate 72,528 of NW_027446201.1, read as the reverse complement.
AATTCATGATTCATGGTTCATGATTAGATTCATGATTCATGATTTATGATTCAATTCATTATTTATGATTCATGATTCATGATTTATGATTCATGATTCATGATTTATGAATCAATTCATGATTCATGATTCATGATTAGATTCATGATTAGATTCATGATTCATGATTTATGATTCAATTCATTATTTATGATTCATGATTCATGATTTATGGTTCATGATTCATGATTCATGATTCATAATTCATGATTCATGATTCAATTCATGATTCATGATTCAATTCATGATTCATGATTCATAATTCAATTCATGATTCATAATTCATGATTAATGATTCAATTCATGGTTCATGATTCAAGATTCATGATTCATGATTCAATTCATGATTCATGATTCATGATTCGATTCATGTTTCATGATTCATGATTCAATTCATGATTCATGATTCATGATTCATGATTTGATTCATGATTCATGATTCATGATTCAATTCATGATTCATAATTCATGATTCATGATTCAATTCATGATTCATGATTCATGATTCAATTCATGATTCATGATTTGATTCATAATTCTTGATTCATGATTCGATTCATGATTCATAATTCTTGATTCATGATTCATGATTCATGATTTATTCATGATTTTTGATTTATGATTCATGATTCAATTCATATTTCATGATTCATAATTCAATTCATGATTCATGATTCATGATTCAATATATGATTCATGATTCATGATTCAATTCATGATTCATAATTCATGATTCATGATTCAATTCATGATTCATGATTCAAGATTCATGATTCATGATTCTTGATTCAATTCATGATTCATGATTCATGATTCATGATTCGATTCATGATTCATGATTCATGATTTAATTCATGATTCATGATTCATGATTCGATTCATGATTCATGATTCATGATTCAATTCATGATTCATAATTCATGATTCATGATTCAATTCATAATTCATGATCCATGATTCATGATTCAATTCATGATTCATGATTCATGATTCAATTCATGATTCAATTCATGATTCATGATTCAATTCATGATTCATGATTCGATTCATAATTCTTGATTCATGATTCGATTCATAATTCATGATTCATAATTCAATTCATGATTCATGATTTATGATTCATGATTCAATTCATGATTCATGATTCATGATTCAATTCATGATTCAATTTATGATTCATGATTCATGATTCAATTTATGAATCATGATTCATGATTCAATTCATGATTCAATTCATGATTCATGATTCAATTCATGATTCATGATTCATGATTTACGATTCAATTCATGATTCATGATTCATAATTCAATTCATGATTCATAATTCATGATTCATGATTCAATTCATGATTCATAATTCATGATTCATGATTCAATTCATGATTCATGATTCAATTCATTAATCGATTCATGATTCAATTCATGATTCATTCATGATTCATGATTCATGATTCGATTCATGATTCATGATTCATGATGCAATTCATGATTCATGATTCAATTCATGATTCAATTCATGATTCATGATTCATGATTCATGATTCAATTTATGATTCATGATTCAATTCATGATTCTTGCATTATGATTCAATTCATGATTCAATTCATGATTCATGATTTATGATTCATGATTCAATTTATGATTCATGATTCATGATTCATGATTCAATTCATGAATCAATTCATGATTCATAATTCATGATTCATGATTCAATTCATGATTCATGATTTGATTCATGATTCATGATTCATGATTCAATTCATGATTCAATTCATGATTCATGATTCATGATTCAATTCATGATTCATGATTCATGATTCATGATTCATGATTCAATTCATGATTCATAATTCATTATTCATGATTCAATTCACGATTCATGATTCAATTCATGATTCATGATTCATGATTCAATTCATGATTCAATTCATGATTCATGATTCATGATTCAATTTATGATTCATGATTCAATTCATGATTCTTGCCTTATGATTCAATTCATGATTCAATTCATGATTCATGATTCATGATTCATGATTCAATTTATGATTCATGATTCATGATTCATGATTCAATTCATGATTCAATTCATGATTCATAATTCATGATTCATGATTCAATTCATGATTCATGATTTGATTCATGATTCAATTCATGATTCGATTCATGATTCATGATTCGATTCATGATCCATAATTCATGATTCATGATTTAATTCATGATTCATGATTCAATTCATGATTCATGATTCATGATTCAATTCATGATTCAATTCATGATTCATGATTCAATTCATGATTCATGATTCAATTCATGATTCATGATTCATGATTCAATTCATGATACATAATTCACGATTCATGAAAATATTCATGATTCATAATTCATGATTCAATTCATTATTCATGATTCATGGTTCATGATTAGATTCATGATTAATGATTTATGATTCAATTCATTATTTATGATTCATGATTCATGATTTATGATTCATGATTCATGATTTATGAATCAATTCATGATTCATGATTCATGATTAGATTCATGATTCATGATTTATGATTCAATTCATTATTTATGATTCATGATTCATGATTTATGGTTCATGATTCATGATTTATGAATCAATTCATGATTCATGATTCATGATTTAATTCATGATTCATGAATCATGATTCGATTCATGATTCATGATTTGATTCATGATTCATGATTCAATTCATGATTCATGATTCATGATTCATGATTCATGATTCATGATTCAATTCATGATTCATGATTCATGATTCAATTCATGATTCAATTCATGATTTATGATTCAAGATTCAATTCATGATTCATGATTCATGATTCAATTCATGATTCATGATTCGATTCATAATTCTTGATTCATGATTCGATTCATGATTCATGATTCATGATTCATGATTCAATTCATGATTCATGATTCATGATTCATGATTCAATTCATGATTCATGATTCGATTCATGATTCATGATTCATGATTCAATTCATGATTCTTGATTCATTATTCAATTCATGATTCATGAATCATGATTCGATTCATGATTCATGATTCAATTCATGATTCATGATTCATGATTCGATTCATTATTCATGATTCAATTCACGATTCATTATTCATGATTCAATTCACGATTCATGATTCAATTCATGATTCATGATTCATGATTCAATTCATGATTCAATTCATGATTCATGATTCATGATTCAATTTATGATTCATGATTCAATTCATGATTCTTGCCTTATGATTCAATTCATGATTCAATTCATGATTCATGATTCATGATTCATGATTCAATTTATGATTCATGATTCATGATTCATGATTCAATTCATGATTCAATTCATGATTCATAATTCATGATTCATGATTCAATTCATGATTCATGATTTGATTCATGATTCAATTCATGATTCGATTCATGATTCATGATTCGATTCATGATCCATAATTCATGATTCATGATTTAATTCATGATTCATGATTCAATTCATGATTCATGATTCATGATTCAATTCATGATTCAATTCATGATTCATGATTCATGATTCATGATTCATGATTCATGATTCATGATTCATAATTCATGATTCATGATTCAATTCATGATTCATGATTCAATTCATGATTTATGATTCATAATTCAATTCATGATTCATAATTCATGATTAATGATTCAATTCATGGTTCATGATTCAAGATTCATGATTCATGATTCAATTCATGATTCATGATTCATGATTCGATTCATGTTTCATGATTCATGATTCAATTCATGATTCATGATTCATGATTCATGATTTGATTCATGATTCATGATTCATGATTCAATTCATGATTCATAATTCATGATTCATGATTCAATTCATGATTCATGATTCATGATTCAATTCATGATTCATGATTTGATTCATAATTCTTGATTCATGATTCGATTCATGATTCATAATTCTTGATTCATGATTCATGATTCATGATTTATTCATGATTTTTGATTTATGATTCATGATTCAATTCATATTTCATGATTCATAATTCAATTCATGATTCATGATTCATGATTCAATATATGATTCATGATTCATGATTCAATTCATGATTCATAATTCATGATTCATGATTCAATTCATGATTCATAATTCAAGATTCATGATTCATGATTCTTGATTCATGATTCATGATTCTTGATTCAATTCATGATTCATGATTCATGATTCGATTCATGATTTATGATTCATGATTTAATTCATGATTCATGATTCATGATTCGATTCATGATTCATGATTCATGATTCAATTCATGATTCATAATTCATGATTCATGATTCAATTCATGATTCATGATCCATGATTCATGATTCAATTCATGATTCATGATTCATGATTCAATTCATGATTCAATTCATGATTCATGATTCAATTCATGATTCATGATTCGATTCATAATTCTTGATTCATGATTCGATTCATAATTCATGATTCATAATTCAATTCATGATTCATGATTTATGATTCATGATTCAATTCATGATTCATGATTCATGATTCAATTCATGATTCATGATTCGATTCATGATTCTTGATTCATGATTCATGATTCGATTCATGATTCATGATTCATGATTCAATTCATGATTCATGATTCATAATTTGATTCATGATTCATGATTCAATTAATGACTCATGAATAATGATTCGATTCATGATTCATGTTTCAATTCATGATTCATGATTCATGATTCGATTCATGATTCATAATTCATGATTAATGATTCAATTCATGGTTCATGATTCAAGATTCATGATTCATGATTCAATTCATGATTCATGATTCATGATTCGATTCATGATTCATGATTCATGATTCAATTCATGATTCATGATTCATGATTCATGATTTGATTCATGATTCATGATTCATGATTCAATTCATGATTCATAATTCATGATTCATGATTCAATTCATGATTCATGATTCATGATTCAATTCATGATTCATGATTTGATTCATAATTCTTGATTCATGATTCAATTCATGATTCAATTCATGATTCATGATTCAATTCATGATTCATGATTCAATTCATGAATCATGATCATGAATTCAATTCATGATTCAATTCATGATTCATGATTCATAATTCAATTCATGATTCATAATTCATGATTCATGATTCACTTCATGATTTATGATTCATGATTTAATTCATGATTCAATTCATGATTCATGATTTATGATTCATGATTCATGATTCAATTCACGATTCATGATTCATGATTTATGATTCAATTCATGATTTCATGATTCATAATTCAATTCATGATTCATAATTCATGATTCATGATTCAGTTCATGATTCATAATTCATGATTCATGATTCAATTCATGATTCATGATTCATGATTCAATTCATGATTCATGATTCAATCATTAATCAATTGATGATTCAATTCATGATTCAATTCATGATTCATGATTCATGATTCGATTCATGATTCATGATGCAATTCATGATCCATGATTCAATTCATGATTCATGATTCATGATTCAATTCATGATTCAATTCATGATTCATGATTCATAATTCATGATTCATGATTCATGATTCAATTCATGATTCATAATTCATGATTCATGATTCAATTCATGATTCAATTCATGATTCATGATTCATGATTCATGATTCAATTCATGATACATAATTCACGATTCATGAAAATATTCATGATTCATAATTCATGATTCATGATTCTTAATTCATGATTCATGATTCATGATTCAATTCATGATTCATAATTCATGATTCATGATTCAATTCATGATTGATTCATGATTCATGATTGAATTCATGATTCATGGTTCATGATTAGATTCATGATTCATGATTTATGATTCAATTCATTATTTATGATTCATGATTCATGATTTATGATTTATGATTCATGATTTATGAATCAATTCATGATTCATGATTCATGATTAGATTCATGATTAGATTCATGATTCATGATTTATGATTCAATTCATTATTTATGATTTATGATTCATGATTTATGGTTCATGATTCATGATTTATGAATCAATTCATGATTCATGATTCATGATTTAATTCATGATTCATGATTGAATTCATGATTCATGATTCATGATTTGATTCATGATTCATGATTCAATTCATGATTCATGATTCATGATTCAAGATTCATGATTCATGATTTAATTCATGATTCATGATTCATGATTCAATTCATGATTCAATTCATGATTTATGATTCAAGATTCAATTCATGATTCATGATTCATGATTCAATTCATGATTCATGATTCGATTCATAATTCTTGATTCATGATTCGATTCATGATTCATGATTCATGATTCATGATTCAATTCATGATTCATGATTCATGATTCATGATTCAATTTATGATTCATGATTGATGATTCATGATTCAATTCATGATTCAATTCATGATTCATAATTCATGATTCATGATTCAATTCATGATTCATGATTTGATTCATGATTCAATTCATGATTCGATTCATGATTCATGATTCGATTCATGATCCATAATTCATGATTCATGATTTAATTCATGATTCATAATTCAATTCATGATTCATGATTCATGATTCAATTCATGATTCAATTCATGATTCAATTCATGATTCATGATTCAATTCATGATTCATGATTCATGATTCATGATTGAATTCATGATTCATGGTTCATGATTAGATTCATGATTCATGATTTATGATTCAATTCATTATTTATGATTCATGATTCATGATTTATGATTCATGATTCATGATTTATGAATCAATTCATGATTCATGATTCATGATTAGATTCATGATTAGATTCATGATTCATGATTTATGATTCAATTCATTATTTATGATTCATGATTCATGATTTATGGTTCATGATTCATGATTCATGATTCATAATTCATGATTCATGATTCAATTCATGATTCATGATTCAATTCATGATTCATGATTCATAATTCAATTCATGATTCATAATTCATGATTAATGATTCAATTCATGGTTCATGATTCAAGATTCATGATTCATGATTCAATTCATGATTCATGATTCATGATTCGATTCATGTTTCATGATTCATGATTCAATTCATGATTCATGATTCATGATTCATGATTTGATTCATGATTCATGATTCATGATTCAATTCATGATTCATAATTCATGATTCATGATTCAATTCATGATTCATGATTCATGATTCAATTCATGATTCATGATTTGATTCATAATTCTTGATTCATGATTCGATTCATGATTCATAATTCTTGATTCATGATTCATGATTTATTCATGATTTTTGATTTATGATTCATGATTCAATTCATATTTCATGATTCATAATTCAATTCATGATTCATGATTCATGATTCAATATATGATTCATGATTCATGATTCAATTCATGATTCATAATTCATGATTCATGATTCAATTCATGATTCATGATTCAAGATTCATGATTCATGATTCTTGATTCAATTCATGATTCATGATTCATGATTCATGATTCGATTCATGATTCATGATTCATGATTTAATTCATGATTCATGATTCATGATTCGATTCATGATTCATGATTCATGATTCAATTCATGATTCATAATTCATGATTCATGATTCAATTCATAATTCATGATCCATGATTCATGATTCAATTCATGATTCATGATTCATGATTCAATTCATGATTCAATTCATGATTCATGATTCAATTCATGATTCATGATTCGATTCATAATTCTTGATTCATGATTCGATTCATAATTCATGATCATAATTCAATTCATGATTCATGATTTATGATTCATGATTCAATTCATGATTCATGATTCATGATTCAATTCATGATTCAATTTATGATTCATGATTCATGATTCAATTTATGAATCATGATTCATGATTCAATTCATGATTCAATTCATGATTCATGATTCAATTCATGATTCATGATTCATGATTTACGATTCAATTCATGATTCATGATTCATAATTCAATTCATGATTCATAATTCATGATTCATGATTCAATTCATGATTCATAATTCATGATTCATGATTCAATTCATGATTCATGATTCAATTCATTAATCGATTCATGATTCAATTCATGATTCATTCATGATTCATGATTCATGATTCGATTCATGATTCATGATTCATGATGCAATTCATGATTCATGATTCAATTCATGATTCAATTCATGATTCATGATTCATGATTCATGATTCAATTTATGATTCATGATTCAATTCATGATTCTTGCATTATGATTCAATTCATGATTCAATTCATGATTCATGATTTATGATTCATGATTCAATTTATGATTCATGATTCATGATTCATGATTCAATTCATGAATCAATTCATGATTCATAATTCATGATTCATGATTCAATTCATGATTCATGATTTGATTCATGATTCATGATTCATGATTCAATTCATGATTCAATTCATGATTCATGATTCATGATTCAATTCATGATTCATGATTCATGATTCATGATTCATGATTCAATTCATGATTCATAATTCATTATTCATGATTCAATTCACGATTCATGATTCAATTCATGATTCATGATTCATGATTCAATTCATGATTCAATTCATGATTCATGATTCATGATTCAATTTATGATTCATGATTCAATTCATGATTCTTGCCTTATGATTCAATTCATGATTCAATTCATGATTCATGATTCATGATTCATGATTCAATTTATGATTCATGATTCATGATTCATGATTCAATTCATGATTCAATTCATGATTCATAATTCATGATTCATGATTCAATTCATGATTCATGATTTGATTCATGATTCAATTCATGATTCGATTCATGATTCATGATTCGATTCATGATCCATAATTCATGATTCATGATTTAATTCATGATTCATGATTCAATTCATGATTCATGATTCATGATTCAATTCATGATTCAATTCATGATTCATGATTCAATTCATGATTCATGATTCAATTCATGATTCATGATTCATGATTCAATTCATGATACATAATTCACGATTCATGAAAATATTCATGATTCATAATTCATGATTCAATTCATTATTCATGATTCATGGTTCATGATTAGATTCACGATTAATGATTTATGATTCAATTCATTATTTATGATTCATGATTCATGATTTATGATTCATGATTCATGATTTATGAATCAATTCATGATTCATGATTCATGATTAGATTCCATGATTCATGATTTATGATTCAATTCATTATTTATGATTCATGATTCATGATTTATGGTTCATGATTCATGATTTATGAATCAATTCATGATTCATGATTCATGATTTAATTCATGATTCATGAATCATGATTCGATTCATGATTCATGATTTGATTCATGATTCATGATTCAATTCATGATTCATGATTCATGATTCATGATTCATGATTCATGATTCAATTCATGATTCATGATTCATGATTCAATTCATGATTCAATTCATGATTTATGATTCAAGATTCAATTCATGATTCATGATTCATGATTCAATTCATGATTCATGATTCGATTCATAATTCTTGATTCATGATTCGATTCATGATTCATGATTCATGATTCATGATTCAATTCATGATTCATGATTCATGATTCATGATTCAATTCATGATTCATGATTTCGATTCATGATTCATGATTCATGATTCAATTCATGATTCTTGATTCATTATTCAATTCATGATTCATGAATCATGATTCGATTCATGATTCATGATTCAATTCATGATTCATGATTCATGATTCGATTCATTATTCATGATTCAATTCACGATTCATGATTCAATTCATGATTCATGATTCATGATTCAATTCATGATTCAATTCATGATTCATGATTCATGATTCAATTTATGATTCATGATTCAATTCATGATTCTTGCCTTATGATTCAATTCATGATTCAATTCATGATTCATGATTCATGATTCATGATTCAATTTATGATTCATGATTCATGATTCATGATTCAATTCATGATTCAATTCATGATTCATAATTCATGATTCATGATTCAATTCATGATTCATGATTTGATTCATGATTCAATTCATGATTCGATTCATGATTCATGATTCGATTCATGATCCATAATTCATGATTCATGATTTAATTCATGATTCATGATTCAATTCATGATTCATGATTCATGATTCAATTCATGATTCAATTCATGATTCATGATTCATGATTCATGATTCATGATTCATGATTCATGATTCATAATTCATGATTCATGATTCAATTCATGATTCATGATTCAATTCATGATTTATGATTCATAATTCAATTCATGATTCATAATTCATGATTAATGATTCAATTCATGGTTCATGATTCAAGATTCATGATTCATGATTCAATTCATGATTCATGATTCATGATTCGATTCATGTTTCATGATTCATGATTCAATTCATGATTCATGATTCATGATTCATGATTTGATTCATGATTCATGATTCATGATTCAATTCATGATTCATAATTCATGATTCATGATTCAATTCATGATTCATGATTCATGATTCAATTCATGATTCATGATTTGATTCATAATTCTTGATTCATGATTCGATTCATGATTCATAATTCTTGATTCATGATTCATGATTCATGATTTATTCATGATTTTTGATTTATGATTCATGATTCAATTCATATTTCATGATTCATAATTCAATTCATAATTCATGATTCATGATTCAATATATGATTCATGATTCATGATTCAATTCATGATTCATAATTCATGATTCATGATTCAATTCATGATTCATAATTCAAGATTCATGATTCATGATTCTTGATTCATGATTCATGATTCTTGATTCAATTCATGATTCATGATTCATGATTCGATTCATGATTTATGATTCATGATTTAATTCATGATTCATGATTCATGATTCGATTCATGATTCATGATTCATGATTCAATTCATGATTCATAATTCATGATTCATGATTCAATTCATGATTCATGATCCATGATTCATGATTCAATTCATGATTCATGATTCATGATTCAATTCATGATTCAATTCATGATTCATGATTCAATTCATGATTCATGATTCGATTCATAATTCTTGATTCATGATTCGATTCATAATTCATGATTCATAATTCAATTCATGATTCATGATTTATGATTCATGATTCAATTCATGATTCATGATTCATGATTCAATTCATGATTCATGATTCGATTCATGATTCTTGATTCATGATTCATGATTCGATTCATGATTCATGATTCATGATTCAATTCATGATTCATGATTCATAATTTGATTCATGATTCATGATTCAATTAATGACTCATGAATAATGATTCGATTCATGATTCATGTTTCAATTCATGATTCATGATTCATGATTCGATTCATGATTCATAATTCATGATTAATGATTCAATTCATGGTTCATGATTCAAGATTCATGATTCATGATTCAATTCATGATTCATGATTCATGATTCGATTCATGATTCATGATTCATGATTCAATTCATGATTCATGATTCATGATTCATGATTTGATTCATGATTCATGATTCATGATTCAATTCATGATTCATAATTCATGATTCATGATTCAATTCATGATTCATGATTCATGATTCAATTCATGATTCATGATTTGATTCATAATTCTTGATTCATGATTCGATTCATGATTCATAATTCTTGATTCATGATTCATGATTTATTCATGATTTTTGATTTATGATTCATGATTCAAATCATATTTCATGATTCATAATTCAATTCATGATTCATGATTCATGATTCAATATATGATTCATGATTCATGATTCAATTCATGATTCATAATTCATGATTCATGATTCAATTCATGATTCATGATTCAAGATTCATGATTCATGATTCTTGATTCAATTCATGATTCATGATTCATGATTCATGATTCGATTCATGATTCATGATTCATGATTTAATTCATGATTCATGATTCATGATTCATGATTTAATTCATGATTCATGATTCATGATTCATGATTCGATTCATGATTCATGATTCATGATTCAATTCATGATTCATAATTCATGATTCATGATTCAATTCATGATTCATGATCCATGATTCATGATTCAATCCATGATTCATGATTCATGATTCAATTCAATTCATGATTCATGATTCAATCATGATTCAATTCATGATTCAATTCATGATTCAATTCATGATTCATGATTCGATTCATAATTCTTGATTCATGATTCGATTCATAATTCATGATTCATAATTCAATTCATGATTCATGATTCATGATTCAATTCATGATTCATGATTCGATTCATGATTCATGATTCATGATTCAATTAATGACTCATGAATCATGTTTCGATTCATGATTCAATTCATGATTCATGATTCATAATTCGATTCATAATTCATGATTCAATTAATGACTCATGAATAATGATTCGATTCATGATTCATGTTTCAATTCATGATTCATGATTCATGATTCAATTCATGATTCATGATTCATGATTCAATTCATGATTCAATTTATGATTCATGATTCATGATTCAATTTATGAATCATGATTCATGATTCAATTCATGATTCATGATTCATGATTCAATTCATGATTCAATTTATGATTCATGATTCATGATTCAATTTATGAATCATGATTCATGATTCAATTCATGATTCAATTCACGATTCATGATTCAATTCATGATTCATGATTCATGATTTATGATTCAATTCATGATTCATGATTCATAATTCAATTCATGATTCATAATTTCATGATTCATGATTCATGATTCATGATTCATGATTCATGATTCAATTCATGATTCATAATTCTTGATTCATGATTCAATTCATGATTCATGATTCATGATTCATGATTCAATTCATGATTCATGATTCAATTCATTAATCGATTCATGATTCAATTCATTAATCGATTCATGATTCAATTCATGATTCATTCATGATTCATGATTCATGATTCGATTCATGTTCATGATGCAATTCATGATCCATGATTCAATTCATGATTCAATTCATGATTCATGATTTATGATTCATGATTCAATTCATGTTTCCTAATTCATGATTCATGATTCATGATTCAATTCATGATTCAATTCATGATTCATGATTCGATTCATGATTCATGATTCATGATTCAATTCATGATTCATAATTCATGATTCATGATTCAATTCATGATTCATGATCCATGATTCATGATTCAATTCATGATTCATGATTCATGATTCAATTCATGATTCAATTCATGATTCATGATTCAATTTATGATTCATGATTCGATTCATAATTCTTGATTCATGATTCGATTCATAATTCATGATTCATAATTCAATTCATGATTCATGATTTATGATTCATGATTCAATTCATGATTCATGATTCATGATTCAATTCATGATTCATGATTCGATTCATGATTCTTGATTCATGATTCATGATTCGATTCATGATTCATGATTCATGATTCAATTCATGATTCATGATTCATAATTTGATTCATGATTCATGATTCAATTAATGACTCATGAATAATGATTCGATTCATGATTCATGTTTCAATTCATGATTCATGATTCATGATTCGATTCATGATTCATAATTCATGATTAATGATTCAATTCATGGTTCATGATTCAAGATTCATGATTCATGATTCAATTCATGATTCATGATTCATGATTCGATTCATGATTCATGATTCATGATTCAATTCATGATTCATGATTCATGATTCATGATTTGATTCATGATTCATGATTCATGATTCAATTCATGATTCATAATTCATGATTCATGATTCAATTCATGATTCATGATTCATGATTCAATTCATGATTCATGATTTGATTCATAATTCTTGATTCATGATTCGATTCATGATTCATAATTCTTGATTCATGATTCATGATTTATTCATGATTTTTGATTTATGATTCATGATTCAAATCATATTTCATGATTCATAATTCAATTCATGATTCATGATTCATGATTCAATATATGATTCATGATTCATGATTCAATTCATGATTCATAATTCATGATTCATGATTCAATTCATGATTCATGATTCAAGATTCATGATTCATGATTCTTGATTCAATTCATGATTCATGATTCATGATTCATGATTCGATTCATGATTCATGATTCATGATTTAATTCATGATTCATGATTCATGATTCATGATTAATTCATGATTCATGATTCATGATTCATGATTCGATTTCATGATTCATGATTCATGATTCAATTCATGATATAATTCAAGATTCATGATTCAATTCATGATTCATGATCCATGATTCATGATTCAATCCATGATTCATGATTCATGATTCAATTCATGATTCATGATTCATGATTCAATTCATGATTCAATTCATGATTCATGATTCAATTCATGATTCATGATTCGATTCATAATTCTTGATTCATGATTCGATTCATAATTCATGATTCATAATTCAATTCATGATTCATGATTTATGATTCATGATTCAATTCATGATTCATGATTCGATTCATGATTCATGATTCATGATTCAATTAATGACTCATGAATCATGTTTCGATTCATGATTCAATTCATGATTCATGATTCATAATTCGATTCATAATTCATGATTCAATTAATGACTCATGAATAATGATTCGATTCATGATTCATGTTTCAATTCATGATTCATGATTCATGATTCAATTCATGATTCATGATTCATGATTCAATTCATGATTCAATTTATGATTCATGATTCATGATTCAATTTATGAATCATGATTCATGATTCAATTCATGATTCATGATTCATGATTCAATTCATGATTCAATTTATGATTCATGATTCATGATTCAATTTATGAATCATGATTCATGATTCAATTCATGATTCAATTCACGATTCATGATTCAATTCATGATTCATGATTCATAATTCAATTCATGATTCATAATTCATGATTCATGATTCATGATTCATGATTCATGATTCATGATTCAATTCATGATTCATAATTCTTGATTCATGATTCAATTCATGATTCATGATTCATGATTCATGATTCAATTCATGATTCATGATTCAATTCATTAATCGATTCATGATTCAATTCATTAATCGATTCATGATTCAATTCATGATTCATTCATGATTCATGATTCATGATTCGATTCATGATTCATGATGCAATTCATGATCCATGATTCAATTCATGATTCAATTCATGATTCATGATTTATGATTCATGATTCAATTCATGTTTCCTAATTCATGATTCATGATTCATGATTCAATTCATGATTCAATTCATGATTCATGATTCATGATTCATGATTCATGATTCATGATTCAATTCATGATTCATAATTCATGATTCATGATT
Source organism: Mixophyes fleayi (assembly GCF_038048845.1). NCBI lineage: Eukaryota > Metazoa > Chordata > Amphibia > Anura > Limnodynastidae > Mixophyes > Mixophyes fleayi. Next base: position 56,920 of record NW_027446201.1, on the reverse strand, counting down.
CAATTCATGATTTATAATTCATGATTCATGATTCAATTCATGATTCAATTCATGATTCATGATTCATGATTCATGATTCATGATTCAATTCATGATACATAATTCATGATTCATCAATATATTCATGATTCATAATTCATGATTCAATTCATTATTCATGATTCATGATTAGATTCATGATTCATGATTTATGATTCAATTCATGATTTATGATTCATGATTCATGATTTATGATTCAATTCATTATTCATGATTCATGATTGATTTCATGATTCATGAATCATGATTCAAATTATGATTCATGATTGAATTCATGATTCATGATTCATGATTTATGATTCAATTCATGATTTATGATTCATGATTCATGATTCATGATTTATGATTCAATTCATTATTCATGATTCATGATTGATTTCATGATTCATGATTCATGATTCAATTCATGATTCATGATTCAATTCATGATTCAATTCATGATTCATGATTCATTATTCAATTTATGATTCATGATTCATGATTCATGATTCATGATTCAATTCATGATTCATGATTCATGATTCAATTCATGATTCATGACTCATGATTCAATTCATGATTCGATTCATGATTCATGATTCATGATTCATTAATTTAATTCATGATTCATGATTCAATTTATGATTCATGATTCATGATTCAATTCATGATTCAATTTATGATTCATGATTCATGATTCAATTCATGATTCATGATTCATGATTCAATTCATGATTCAATTCATGATTCATGATTCATGATTCATGATTCAATTCATGATTCATAATTCATGATTCATGATTCAATTCATGATTCATGATTCAATTCATGATTCATGATTCATGATTAATTCATGATTTATAATTCATGATTAATGATTCAATTCATGATTCAAGATTCATGATTCATGATTCAATTCATGATTCATGATTCATGATTCATGATTCATGATTCGATTCATGATTCATGATTCATAATTCAATTCATGATTCATGATTCATGATTCATGATTTGATTCATGATTCATGATTCATGATTCAATTCATGATTCATAATTCATGATTCATGATTCAATTCATGATTCATGATCCATGATTCATGATTCAATTCATGATTCATGATTTGATTCATAATTCTTGATTCATGATTCGATTCATGATTCATAATTCTTGATTCATGATTCATGATTTATTCATGATTCTTGATTTATGATTCATGATTCAATTCATATTTCATGATTCATAATTCAATTCATGATTCATGATTCATGATTCAATATATGATTCATAATTCATGATTCAATTCATGATTCATAATTTATGATTCAATTCATGATTCATGATTCATGATTCAATTCATGATTCATAATTCATGATTCATGATTCAATTCATGATTCATGATTCAATTCATGATTCATGATTATATTCATGATTCATAATTCATGATTCATGATTCAATTCATGATTCATGATTCAAGATTCATGATTAAATTCATGATTCATGTTTCTTGATTCAATTCATGATTCATGATTCTTGATTCAATTCATGATTCATGATTCATGATTCATGATTCATGATTCGATTCATGATCCATAATTCATGATTCATGATTTAATTCATGATTCATGATTCAATTCCTGATTCATGATTCATGATTCAATTCATGATTCAATTCATGATTCATGATTCATGATTCAATTCATGATTCATGATTCATGATTCATGATTCAATTCATGATTCATAATTCATGATTCATGATTCAATTCATGATTCATGATTCAATTCATGATTCATGATTCATAATTCAATTCATGATTCATAATTCATGATTAATGATTCAATTCATGGTTCATGATTCAAGATTCATGATTCATGATTCAATTCATGATTCATGATTCATGATTCGATTCATGATTCATGATTCATGATTCAATTCATGATTCATGATTCATGATTTGATTCATGATTCATGATTCAATTCATGATTTATAATTCATGATTCATGATTCAATTCATGATTCATGATTCATGATTCAATTCATGATTCATGATTTGATTCATAATTCTTGATTCATGATTCGATTCATGATTCATAATTCTTGATTCATGATTCATGATTTATTCATGATTTTTGATTTATGATTCATGATTCAAATCATATTTCATGATTCATAATTCAATTCATGATTCATGATTCATGATTCAATATATGATTCATGATTCATGATTCAATTCATGATTCATAATTCATGATTCATGATTCAATTCATGATTCATGATTCAAGATTCATGATTCTTGATTCAATTCATGATTCATGATTCATGATTCATGATTCGATTCATGATTCATGATTTAATTCATGATTCATGATTCATGATTCATGATTTAATTCATGATTCATGATTCATGATTCGATTCATGATTCATGATTCATGATTCGATTCATGATTCATGATTCATGATTCGATTCATGATTCATGATTCATGATTCAATTCATGATTCATAATTCATGATTCATGATTCAATTCATGATTCATGATCCATGATTCATGATTTAATTCATGATTCATGATTCATGATTCAATTCATGATTCATGATTCATGATTCAATTCATGATTCAATTCATGATTCATGATTCAATTCATGATTCATGATTCGATTCATAATTCTTGATTCATGATTCGATTCATAATTCATGATTCATAATTCAATTCATGATTCATGATTTATGATTCATGATTCAATTCATGATTCATGATTCATGATTCAATTCATGATTCATGATTCGATTCATGATTCATGATTCATGATTCAATTAATGACTCATGAATCATGTTTCGATTCATGATTCAATTCATGATTCATGATTCATAATTCGATTCATAATTCATGATTCAATTAATGACTCATGAATAATGATTCGATTCATGATTCATGTTTCAATTCATGAGTCATGATTCATGATTCAATTCATGATTCATGATTCATGATTCAATTCATGATTCAATTTATGATTCATGATTCAATTTATGAATCATGATTCATGATTCAATTCATGATTCATGATTCATGATTCAATTCATGATTCAATTTATGAATCATGATTCATGATTTATGATTCAATTCATGATTCATGTTTCATAATTCAATTCATGATTCATAATTCATGATTCATGATTCAATTCATGATTCATAATTCATGATTCATGATTCAATTCATGATTCATGATTCATGATTCAATTCATGATTCATGATTCAATTCATTAATCGATTCATGATTCAATTCATTAATCGATTCATGATTCAATTCATGATTCATTCATGATTCATGATTCATGATTCGATTCATGATTCATGATTCATGATGCAATTCATGATCCATGATTCAATTCATGATTCAATTCATGATTCATGATTCATGATTCATGATTCAATTCATGTTTTCTAATTCATGATTCATGATTCATGATTCAATTCATGATTCAATTCATGATTCATGATTCATGATTCATGATTCATGATTCAATTCATGATTCATAATTCATGATTCATGATTCAATTCATGATTTATAATTCATGATTCATGATTCAATTCATGATTCAATTCATGATTCATAATTCATGATTCATGATTCATGATTCATGATTCAATTCATGATACATAATTCATGATTCATCAATATATTCATGATTCATAATTCATGATTTAATTCATTATTCATGATTCATGATTTGATTCATAATTCTTGATTCATGATTCGATTCATGATTCATAATTCTTGATTCATGATTCATGATTTATTCATGATTTTTGATTTATGATTCATGATTCAAATCATATTTCATGATTCATAATTCAATTCATGATTCATGATTCATGATTCAATATATGATTCATGATTCATGATTCAATTCATGATTCATAATTCATGATTCATGATTCAATTCATGATTCATGATTCAAGATTCATGATTCTTGATTCAATTCATGATTCATGATTCATGATTCATGATTCGATTCATGATTCATGATTTAATTCATGATTCATGATTCATGATTCATGATTTAATTCATGATTCATGATTCATGATTCGATTCATGATTCATGATTCATGATTCGATTCATGATTCATGATTCATGATTCGATTCATGATTCATGATTCATGATTCAATTCATGATTCATAATTCATGATTCATGATTCAATTCATGATTCATGATCCATGATTCATGATTTAATTCATGATTCATGATTCATGATTCAATTCATGATTCATGATTCATGATTCAATTCATGATTCAATTCATGATTCATGATTCAATTCATGATTCATGATTCGATTCATAATTCTTGATTCATGATTCGATTCATAATTCATGATTCATAATTCAATTCATGATTCATGATTTATGATTCATGATTCAATTCATGATTCATGATTCATGATTCAATTCATGATTCATGATTCGATTCATGATTCATGATTCATGATTCAATTAATGACTCATGAATCATGTTTCGATTCATGATTCAATTCATGATTCATGATTCATAATTCGATTCATAATTCATGATTCAATTAATGACTCATGAATAATGATTCGATTCATGATTCATGTTTCAATTCATGAGTCATGATTCATGATTCAATTCATGATTCATGATTCATGATTCAATTCATGATTCAATTTATGATTCATGATTCAATTTATGAATCATGATTCATGATTCAATTCATGATTCATGATTCATGATTCAATTCATGATTCAATTTATGAATCATGATTCATGATTTATGATTCAATTCATGATTCATGTTTCATAATTCAATTCATGATTCATAATTCATGATTCATGATTCAATTCATGATTCATAATTCATGATTCATGATTCAATTCATGATTCATGATTCATGATTCAATTCATGATTCATGATTCAATTCATTAATCGATTCATGATTCAATTCATTAATCGATTCATGATTCAATTCATGATTCATTCATGATTCATGATTCATGATTCGATTCATGATTCATGATTCATGATGCAATTCATGATCCATGATTCAATTCATGATTCAATTCATGATTCATGATTCATGATTCATGATTCAATTCATGTTTTCTAATTCATGATTCATGATTCATGATTCAATTCATGATTCAATTCATGATTCATGATTCATGATTCATGATTCATGATTCAATTCATGATTCATAATTCATGATTCATGATTCAATTCATGATTTATAATTCATGATTCATGATTCAATTCATGATTCAATTCATGATTCATAATTCATGATTCATGATTCATGATTCATGATTCAATTCATGATACATAATTCATGATTCATCAATATATTCATGATTCATAATTCATGATTTAATTCATTATTCATGATTCATGATTAGATTCATGATTCATGATTTATGATTCAATTCATGATTTATGATTCATGATTCATGATTCATGATTTATGATTCAATTCATGATTCATGAATCATGATTCAAATTATGATTCATGATTGAATTCATGATTCATGATTTGATTCACGATTCATTATTCAATTCATGATTCATAAATTCAATTCATGATTCATGATTCAATTCATGATTCAATTCATGATTCATGATTCATTATTCAATTTATGATTCATGATTCATGATTCATGATTCAATTCATGATTCATGATTCATGATTCAATTCATGATTCATGACTCATGATTCAATTCATGATTCATGATTCATGATTCATTAATTTAATTCATGATTCATGATTCAATTTATGATTCATGATTCATGATTCAATTCATGATTCAATTTATGATTCATGATTCATGATTCAATTCATGATTCATGATTCATGATTCAATTCATGATTCAATTCATGATTCATGATTCATGATTCATGATTCAATTCATGATTCAATTCATGATTCATGATTCATGATTCATGATTCATGATTCAATTCATGATTCATAATTCATGATTCATGATTCAATTCATGATTTATAATTCATGATTCATGATTCAATTCATGATTCAATTCATGATTCATAATTCATGATTCATGATTCATGATTCATGATTCAATTCATGATACATAATTCATGATTCATCAATATATTCATGATTCATAATTCATGATTCAATTCATTATTCATGATTCATGATTAGATTCATGATTCATGATTTATGATTCAATTCATGATTCATGAATCATGATTCAAATTATGATTCATGATTGAATTCATGATTCATGATTTGATTCACGATTCATTATTCAATTCATGATTCATGATTCAATTCATGATTCATGATTCAATTCATGATTCAATTCATGATTCATGATTCATTATTCAATTTATGATTCATGATTCATGATTCATGATTCAATTCATGATTCATGATTCATGATTCAATTCATGATTCATGACTCATGATTCAATTCATGATTCATGATTCATGATTCATTAATTTAATTCATGATTCATGATTCAATTTATGATTCATGATTCATGATTCAATTCATGATTCAATTTATGATTCATGATTCATGATTCAATTCATGATTCATGATTCATGATTCAATTCATGATTCAATTCATGATTCATGATTCATGATTCATGATTCAATTTATGATTCATAATTCATGATTCATGATTCAATTCATGATTCATGATTCAATTCATGATTCATGATTCATGATTAATTCATGATTCATAATTCATGATTAATGATTCAATTCATGATTCAAGATTCATGATTCATGACTCAATTCATGATTCATGATTCATGATTCATGATTCATGATTCGATTCATGATTCATGATTCATAATTCAATTCATGATTCATGATTCATGATTCATGATTTGATTCATGATTCATGATTCATGATTCAATTCATGATTCATAATTCATGATTCATGATTCAATTCATGATTCATGATCCATGATTCATGATTCAATTCATGATTCATGATTTGATTCATAATTCTTGATTCATGATTCGATTAATGATTCATAATTCTTGATTCATGATTCATGATTCATGATTTATTCATGATTCTTGATTTATGATTCATGATTCAATTCATATTTCATGATTCATAATTCAATTCATGATTCATGATTCATGATTCAATATATGATTCATAATTCATGATTCAATTCATGATTCATAATTTATGATTCAATTCATGATTCATGATTCATGATTCAATTCATGATTCATAATTCATGATTCATGATTCAATTCATGATTCATGATTCAATTCATGATTCATGATTCATGATTATATTCATGATTCATAATTCATGATTCATGATTCAATTCATGATTCATGATTCAAGATTCATGATTAAATTCATGATTCATGTTTCTTGATTCAATTCATGATTCATGATTCTTGATTCAATTCATGATTCATGATTCATGATTCATGATTCATGATTCGATTCATGAATCATGATTCAATTCATGATTCATAATTCATGATTCATGATTCAATTCATGATTCATGATCCATGATTCATGATTCAATTCATGATTCATGATTCATGATTCAATTCATGATTCAATTCATGATTCATGATTCAATTCATGATTCATGATTTGATTCATAATTCTTGATTCATGATTCGATTCATGATTCATAATTCTTGATTCATGATTCGATTCATGATTCATGATTCATGATTTATTCATGATTCATGATTAATGATTCATGATTCATGATTTATGATTCATGATTCAATTCATGATTCATGATTCTTGATTCAATTCATGATTCATGATTCATGATTTAATTCATGATTCATGATTCATGATTCGATTCATGATTCATGATTCATGAATCAATTCATGATTCATAATTCATGATTCATCATTTAATTCATGATTCATGATCCATGATTCATGATTCAATTCATGATTCATGATTCAATTCATGATTCAATTCATGATTCATGATTCATGATTCAATTCATGATTCATGATTCGATTCATAATTCTTGATTCATGATTCGATTCATAATTCTTGATTCATGATTCGATTCATGATTCATGATTCATGATTTAATTCATAATTCATGATTTATGATTCATGATTCAATTCATGATTCATGATTCATGATTCAATTCATGATTCGATTTATGATTCTTGATTCATGATTCATGATTAGATTCATGATTCATGACTCATGATTCAATTCATGATTCATGATTCATGATTCAATTCATGATTCATGAATCATGATTCGATTCATGATTCATGATTGAATTCATTATTCATGATTCATGATTCGATTCATGATTTATGATTCAATTCATGAATCATGATTCATGATTTAATTCATGATTCAATTCATGATTCATGATTCATGATTCAATTTATGATTCATGATTCATGATTCATGATTCATGATTCAATTCATGATTCAATTCATGATTCATGATTTATGATTCATGATTCATGATTCAATTCATGATTCATAATTCATGATTCATGATTCAATTCATGATTCATGATTCATGATTCAATTCATGATTCATGATTCAATTCATTAATCGATTCATGATTCAATTCATGATTCAATTCATGATTCAATTCATGATTCATGATTCATAATTCATGATTCATGATTCAATTCATGATTCATGATTCATGATTCAATTCATGATTAATGATTAATGATTCATGATTCATGATTCATGATTCAAGATTCATGATTCATGATTCGATTCATGATTCATGATTCAATTCATGATTCATAATTCATGATTCATGATTCAATTCATGATTCATGATCCATGATTTATGATTCAATTCATGATTCATGATTCATGATTCAATTCATGATTCAATTCATGATTCATGATTCATGATTCAATTCATAATTCATGATTTGATGCATAATTCTTGATTCATGATTTGATTCATGATTCATAATTCTTGATTCATGATTCAATTCATATTTCATGATTCATGATTCAATTCATGATTCAATTCATGATTAATGATTCATGATTCAATATATGATTCATTATTCATAATTCATGATTCATGATTCAATTCATGATTCATGATTCAATTCATGATTAATGATTCATGATTCAATATATGATTCATTATTCATAATTCATGATTCATGATTCAATTCATGATTCATGATTCAATTCATGATTCATGATTCTTTATTCAATTCATGATTCATGATTCATGATTTAATTCATGATTCATGATTCCTGATTCATGATTCGATTCATGATTCATGATTCATGAATCAATTCATGATTCATAATTCATGATTCATCATTTAATTCATGATTCATGATCCATGATTCATGATTCAATTCATGATTCAAAACATGATTCATGATTCATGATTCAATTCATGATTCAATTCATGAATCATGATTCATGATTTAATTCATGATTCAATTCATGATTCATGATTCATGATTCAATTTATGATTCATGATTCATGATTCATGATTCAATTCATGATTCAATTCATGATTCATGATTTATGATTCATGATTCATGATTCAATTCATGATTCATGATTCATGATTCATGATTTATGATTCAATTCATGATTCATGATTCATAATTCAATTCATGATTCATAATTCATGATTCATGATTCAATTCATGATTCATAATTCATGATTCAATTCATGATTCATGATTCAATTCATTAATCGATTCATGATTCAATTCATGATTAAATTCATGATTCATGATTCATAATTCATGATTCATGATTCAATTCATGATTCATGATTCATGATTCAATTCATGATTCATGATTCATGATTCATGATTCATGATTCATGATTCAAGATTCATGATTCATGATTCATGATTTGATTCATGATTCATGATTCATGATTCAATTCATGATTCATAATTCATGATTCATGATTCAATTCATGATTCATGATCCATGATTCATGATTCAATTCATGATTCATGATTCATGATTCAATTCATGATTCAATTCATGATTCATGATTCAATTCATGATTCAATTCATGATTCATGATTCATGATTCAATTCATAATTCATGATTTGATGCATAATTCTTGATTCATGATTTGATTCATGATTCATAATTCTTGATTCATGATTCGATTCATGATTCATGATTTATTCATGATTCATGATTCAAGATTCATGATTCATGATTCGATTCATGATTCATGATTCATGATTCAATTCATGATTCATAATTCATGATTCATGATTCAATTCATGATTCATGATCCATGATTCATGATTCAATTCATGATTCATAATTCATGATTCATGATTCAATTCATGATTCATGATCCATGATTCAATTCATAATTCATGATTTGATGCATAATTCTTGATTCATGATTTGATTCATGATTCATAATTCTTGATTCATGATTCAATTCATATTTCATGATTCATGATTCAATTCATGATTCAATTCATGATTAATGATTCATGATTCAATATATGATTCATGATTCATGATTCAATTCATTATTCATAATTCATGATTCATGATTCAATTCATGATTCATGATTCAAGATTCATGATTCATGATTCAATTCATGATTCATGATTCTTGATTCAATTCATGATTCATGATTCATGATTTAATTCATGATTCATGATTCATGATTCATGATTCGATTCATGATTCATGATTCATGAATCAATTCATGATTCATAATTCATGATTCTTCATTTAATTCATGATTCATGATTCATGATTCGATTCATAATTCTTGATTCATGATTCGATTCATGATTCATGATTCAATTCATGATTCATGATTCGATTCATAATTCTTGATTCATGATTCGATTCATGATTCATGATTCATGATTTAATTCATGATTCATGATTTATGATTCATGATTCAATTCATGATTCATGATTCATGATTCATGATTCAATTCATGATTCATGATTTGATTTATGATTCTTGATTCATGATTCATGATTCGATTCATGATTCATGATTCATGATTCAATTCATGATTCATGATTCATGATTCAATTCATGATTCATGAATCATGATTCGATTCATGATTCATGATTCAATTCATGATTTATGATTCATGATTCGATTTATGATTCATGATTAAATTCATGATTCAATTCATGATTCATGATTCGATTCATGATTCATGATTCAATTCATGATTCAATTCATGATTCACGATTCATGATTCAATTTATGATTCATGATTCATGATTCATGATTCATGATTCAATTCACGATTCATGATTCATGATTCATGATTCAATTCATGATTCAATTCATGATTCATGATTCATGATTCAATTCATGATTCATGATTTGATTCATAATTCTTGATTCATGATTCGATTCATGATTCATAATTCTTGATTCATGATTCGATTCATGATTCATGATTCATGATTTATTCATGATTCATGATTTATGATTCATGATTCAATTCATATTTCATGATTCATGATTCAATTCATGATTCAATTCATGATTAATGATTCATGATTCAATATATGATTCATGATTCATGATTCAATTCATTATTCATAATTCATGATTCATGATTCAATTCATGATTCATGATTCAAGATTCATGATTCATGATTCAATTCATGATTCATGATTCTTGATTCAATTCATGATTCATGATTCATGATTTAATTCATGATTCATGATTCATGATTCATGATTCAATTCATGATTCATGATTCATGAATCAATTTATGATTCATAATTCATGATTCATCATTTAATTCATGATTCATGATCCATGATTAATGATTCAATTCATGATTCAAAACATGATTCATGATTCATGATTCAATTCATGCTTCATGATTCGATTCATAATTCTTGATTCATGATTCGATTCATGATTCATGATTCATGATTCAATTCATGATTCATGATTCATGATTCATGATTCAATTCATGATTCATGATTCGATTTATGATTCTTGATTCATGATTCATGATTCGATTCATGATTCATGATTCATGATTCAATTCATGATTCATGATTCATGATTCAATTCATGATTCATGATTCATGATTCGATTCATGATTCATGATTCAATTCATGATTTATGATTCATGATTCGATTCATGATTCATGATTCAATTCATGATTCAATTCATGATTCATGATTCATGATTCGATTCATGATTCATGATTCAATTCATGATTCAATTCATGATTCATGATTCATGATTCAATTTATGATTCATGATTCATGATTCATGATTCAATTCATGATTCATGATTCATGATTTAATTCATGATTCATGATTTATGATTCATGATTCATTAATCAATTCACAATTCATGATTCATGATTTATGATTCAATTCATGATTCATGATTCATAATTCAATTCATGATTCATAATTTATGATTCATGATTCAATTCATGATTCATAATTCATGATTCATGATTCAATTCATGATTCATGATTCATGATTCAATTCATTAATCGATTCATGATTCAATTCATGATTCAATTCATGATTCATGATTCATGATTTGATTAATGATTCATGATTCATGATGCAATTCATGATCCATGATTCAATTCATGATTCATCATTCAATTCATGATTCAATTCATGATTCATGATTCATAATTCATGATTCATGATTCAATTCATGATTCATGATTCATGATTCAATTCATGATTCATAATTCATGATTCATGATTCAATTCATGATTCAATTCATAATTCATGATTCATGATTCATGATTCAATTCATGATACATAATTCACGATTCATGAAAATATTCATGATTCATAATTCATGATTCAATTCATTATTCATGATTCATGATTCATGATTAGATTCATGATTCATGATTTATGATTCAATTCATTATTTATGATTCATGATTCATGATTTATGAATCAATTCATGATTCATGATTTAATTCATGATTCATGAATCATGATTCGATTCATGATTCATGATTGAATTCATGATTCATGATTCATGATTTGATTCATGATTCATGATTCAATTAATGATTCATGATTCATGATTCAATTCATGATTCAATTCATGATTTATGATTCATGATTCAATTCATGATTCATGATTCGATTCATAATTCTTCATTCATGATTCAATTCATGATTTATGATTCATGATTCATGATTCAATTCATGATTCATGATTCATGATTCAATTCATGATTCATGATTCAATTCATGATTCATGATTCATGATTCATGATTCAATTCATGATTCATGATTCAGTTCATGATTCATGATTCATGATTCAATTCATGATTCAATTCATGATTCATGATTCATGATTCATGATTCATGATTCAATTCATGATTCATGATTCAGTTCATGATTCATGATTCATGATTCAATTCATGATTCAATTCATGATTCATGATTCATGATTCAATTTATGATTCATGATTCATGATTCAATTCATGATTCTTGCCTTATGATTCAATTCATGATTCAATTCATGATTCATGATTCATGATTCATGATTCAATTTATGATTCATGATTCATGATTCAATTCATGATTCAATTCATGATTCATGATTCATGATTCATGATTCATAATTCAATTCATGATTCATAATTTATGATTCATGATTCAATTCATAATTCATGATTTGATTCATGATTCAATTCATGATTCGATTCATGATTCATGATTCGATTCATGATCCATATTTCATGATTCATGATTTAATTCATGATTCATGATTCAAATCATGATTCATGATTCATGATTTAATTCATGATTCATGATTCATGATTCAATTCATGATTCAATTCATGATTCATGATTCATGATTCATGATTCAATTCATGATTCATAATTCATGATTCAATTCATGATTCATGATTCAATTCATGATTCATGATTCAATATTCAATTCATGATTCAATTCATGATTCATGATTCGATTCATGATTCATGATTCATGATTCAATTCATGATTCATGAATCATGATTCGATTCATGATTCATGATTCAATTCATGATTCATGAATCATGATTCGATTCATGATTCATGATTCAATTCATGATTCAATTCATGATTCATGATTCATGATTCAATTCATGATTCAATTCATGATTCATGATTCAATTTATGATTCATGATTCATGATTCATGATTCATGATTCAATTCATGATTCATAAATCATGATTTAATTCATGATTCAATTCATGATTCATGATTTATGATTCATGATTCATGATTGAATTCATGATTCATGATTCATGATTTATGATTCAATTCATGATTCATGATTCATAATTCAATTCATGATTCATAATTCATGATTCATGATTCAATTCATGATTCATAATTCATGATTCAATTCATGATTCATGATTTATGATTCAATTCATGATTCATGATTCAATTCATTAATCGATTCATGATTCAATTCATTAATCGATTCATGATTCAATTCATGATTCAATTCATGATTCATGATTCATGATTCGATTCATGATTCATGATTCATGATGCAATTCATGATCCATGATTCAATTCATGATTCATGATTCATGATTCAATTCATGATTCAATTCATGATTCATGATTCATAATTCATGATTCATGATTCAATTCATGATTCATGATTCATGATTCAATTCATGATTCATGATTCATGATTCATGATTCATGATTCATGATTCAAGATTCATGATTCATGATTCGATTCATGATTCATGATTCAATTCATGATTCATAATTCATGATTCATGATTCAATTCATGATTCATGATTCATGATTCAATTCATGATTCAATTCATGATTCATGATTCATGATTCAATTCATGATTCATGATTTGATTCATAATTCTTGATTCATGATTCGATTCATGATTCATAATTCTTGATTCATGATTCGATTCATGATTCATGATTCATGATTTATTCATGATTCATGATTCATGATTTATTCATGATTCATGATTTATGATTCATGATTCAATTCATATTTCATGATTCATGATTCAATTCATGATTCAATTCATGATTAATGATTCATGATTTAATATGTGATTCATGATTCATGATTCAATTCATTATTCATAATTCATGATTCATGATTCAATTCATGATTCATGATTCAAGATTCGTGATTCATCATTCAATTCATGATTCATGATTCTTGATTCAATTCATGATTCATGATTCATGATTTAATTCATGATTCATGATTCATGATTCAATTCATGATTCATGATTCAAGATTCATGATTCATGATTCTATTCATGATTCATAATTCATGATTCATGATTCAATTCATGATTTATGATTCATGATTCAATTCATGATTCAATTCATGATTCATGATTCATGATTCAATTCATGATTCATGATTTGATTCATAATTCTTGATTCATGATTCGATTCATGATTCATAATTCTTGATTCATGATTCGATTCATGATTCATGATTCATGATTTATTCATGATTCATGATTCATGATTTATTCATGATTCATGATTTATGATTCATGATTCAATTCATATTTCATGATTCATGATTCAATTCATGATTCAATTCATGATTAATGATTCATGATTTAATATATGATTCATGATTCATGATTCAATTCATTATTCATAATTCATGATTCATGATTCATGATTCAATTCATGATTCATGATTCAAGATTCGTGATTCATCATTCAATTCATGATTCATGATTCTTGATTCAATTCATGATTCATGATTCATGATTTAATTCATGATTCATGATTCATGATTCAATTCATGATTCATGATTCATGAATAAATTCATGATTCATAATTCATGATTCATCATTTAATTCATGATTCATGATCCATGATTCAGGATTCAATTCATGATTCATGATTCAATTCATGATTCAATTCATGATTCATGATTCATGATTCAATTCATGATTCATGATTTGATTCATAATTCTTGATTCATGATTCGATTCATGATTCATGATTCATGATTTAATTCATGATTCATGATTTATGATTTATGATTCAATTCATGATTCATGATTCATGATTCAATTCATGATTCATGATTCGATTTATGATTCTTGATTCATGATTCATGATTCGATTCATGATTCATGATTCATGATTCAATTCATGATTCATGATTCATGATTCAATTCATGATTCATGAATCATGATTCGATTCATGATTCATGATTCAATTCATGATTCATGATTCATGATTCAATTCATGATTCATGATTCGATTCATGATTCATGATTCAATTCATGAATCATGATTCATGTTTCAATTCATGATTCAATTCATGATTCATGATTCTTGATTCAATTTATGATTCATGATTCATGATTCATGATTCATGATTCAATTCATGATTCATGATTTAATTCATGATTCAATTCATGATTCATGATTTATGATTCATGATTCATTATTCAATTCACGATTCATGATTCATGATTTATGATTCAATTCATGATTCATGATTCATAATTCAATTCATGATTCATAATTCATGATTCATGATTCAATTCATGATTCATAATTCATGATTCATGATTCAATTCATGATTCATGATTCAATTCATGATTCATGATTCATGATTCAATTCATGATTCATGATTCATGATTCATGATTCAATTCATGATTCATGATTCAATTAATGATTCATGATTCATGATTCATGATTCAATTCATGATACATAATTCACGATTCATGAAAATATTCATGATTCATAATTCATGATTCAATTCATTATTCATGATTCATGATTCATGATTAGATTCATGATTCATGATTTATGATTCAATTCATTATTTATGATTCATGATTCATGATTTATGATTCATGATTCATGATTTATGAATCAATTCATGATTTATGATTCATGATTTAATTCATGATTCATGATTCGATTCATAATTCTTGATTCATGATTCGATTCATGATTCATGATTCATGATTCAATTCATGATTCAATTCATGATTCATGATTCGATTCATGATTCTTGATTCATGATTCATGATTCGATTCATGATTCATGATTCATGATTCTATTCATGATTCTTGATTCATGATTTAATTCATGATTCATGAATCATGATTCGATTCATGATTCATGATTCAATTCATGATTCATGATTCGATTCATGATTCATGATTCAATTCATGATTCATGATTCAATTTATGATTCATGATTCATGATTCAATTCATGATTCAATTCATGATTCATGATTCATGATTCAATTTATGATTCATGATTCAATTCATGATTCTTGAATTATGATTCAATTCATGATTCAATTCATGATTCATGATTCATGATTCAATTTATGAATTATGATTCATGATTCATGATTCAATTCATGATTCAATTCATGATTCATGATTCAATTCATGATTCATACTTCATGATTCATGATTCAATTCATGATTTATGATTTGATTCATGATTCATGATTCGATTCATGATCCATAATTCATGATTCATGATTTAATTCATGATTCATGATTCAATTCATGATTCATGATTCATGATTCAATTCATGATTCAATTCATGATTCATGATTCATGATTCAATTCATGATTCATGATTCATGATTCAATTCATGATTCATGATTCAATTCATGATTCATGATTCGATTCATAATTCTTGATTCATGATTTGATTCATGATTCATGATTCATGATTCAATTCATGATTCATGATTCATGATTCGATTCATGATCCATAATTCATGATTCATGATCCATAATTCATGATTCATGATTTAATTCATGATTCATGATTCAATTCATGATTCATGATTCATGATTCAATTCATGATTCAATTCATGATTCATGATTCATGATTCAATTCATGATTCATGATTCATGATTAAATTCATGATTCATGATTCATGATTCAATTCATGATTCATGATTCGATTCATAATTCTTGATTCATGATTCGATTCATGATTCATGATTCATGATTCATGATTCAATTCATGATTCATGATTTATGATTCAATTCATGATTCATGATTCGATTCATGATTCTTGATTCATGATTCATGATTCGATTCATGATTCATGATTCATGATTCTATTCATGATTCTTGATTCATGATTCAATTCATGATTCATGAATCATGATTCGATTCATGATTCATGATTCAATTCATGATTCATGATTCATGATTCGATTCATGATTCATGATTCAATTCATGATTCATGATTCAATTCATGATTCAATTCATGATTCATGATTCATGATTCAATTTATGATTTATGATTCATGATTCAATTCATGATTCTTGCCTTATGATTCAATTCATGATTCAATTCATGATTCAATTCATGATTCATGATTCATGATTCATGATTCAATTCATGATTCATACTTCATGATTCATGATTCAATTCATGATTTATGATTTGATTCATGATTCAATTCATGATTTGATTCATGATTCATGATTCGATTCATGATCCATAATTCATGATTCATGATTTAATTCATGATTCATGATTCAATTCATGATTCATGATTCATGATTCAATTCATGTATCATGATTCATGATTCAATTCATGATTCATGATTCATGATTCAATTCATGATTCAATTCATGATTCATGATTCATGATTCAATTCATGATTCATGATTCATGATTCAATTCATGATTCATAATTCATGATTCATGATTCAATTCATGATTCATGATTCGATTCATGATTCATGATTCATGATTCAATTAATGATTCATGATTCATGATTAATGATTCAATTCATGATTCATGATTCAAGATTCATGATTCATGATTCAATTCATGATTCATGATTCATGATTCGATTCATGATTCATGATTCATGATTCAATTCATGATTCATGATTCATGATTTGATTCATGATTCATGATTCAATTCATGATTCATAATTCATGATTCATGATTCAATCATGATTCATGACCCATGATTCATGATTCAATTCATGATTCATGATTCATGATTCAATTCATGATTTATTCATGATTCTTGATTTATGATTCATGATTCAAATTTATATTTCATGATTCATAATTCAGTTCATGATTCAATATATGATTCATGATTCATTATTCAATTCATGATTCATAATTCATGATTCATGATTCAATTCATGATTCATGATTCAATTCATGATTTAAGATTCATGATTCATGATTCAATTCATGATTCATGATTCATGATTCAATTCATGATTCATGATTCGATTCATAATTCTTGATTCATGATTCGATTCATGATTCATGATTCATGATTCAATTCATGATTCATGATTCATGATTCATGATTCAATTCATGATTCATGATTCGATTCATGATTCTTGATTTATGATTCATGATTCGATTCATGATTCATGATTCATAATTCAATTCATGATTCTTGATTCATGATTCAATTCATGATTCATGAATCATGATTCGATTCATGATTCATGATTCAATTCATGATTCATGATTTATGATTCGATTCATGATTCATGATTCAATTCATGATTCATGATTCAATTCATGATTCATGATTCATGATTCAATTTATGATTCATGATTCATGATTCAATTCATGATTCTTGCCTTATGATTCAATTCATGATTCAATTCATGATTCAATTTATGATTCATGATTCATGATTCAATTCATGATTCTTGCCTTATGATTCAATTCATGATTCAATTCATGATTCACGATTCATGATTCATGATTCAATTTATGAATTATTATTCATGATTCATGATTCAATTCATGATTCAATTCATGATTCATGATTCATGATTCATGATTCATGATTCATGATTCAATTCATGATTCATAATTCATGATTCATGATTCAATTCATGATTCATGATTTGATTCATGATTCAATTCATGATTCGATTCGTGAATTATGATTCGATTCATTATCCATAATTCATGATTAATGATTTAATTCATGATTCATGATTCAATTCATGATTCATGATTCATGATTCAATTCATGATTCAATTCATGATTCATGATTCATGATTCAATTCATGTTTCATGATTCATGATTCAATTCATGATTCATAATTCATGATTCATGATTCAATTCATGATTCATGATTTGATTCATGATTCATGATTCATGATTCAATTAATGATTCATTATTCATGATTAATGATTCAATTCATGATTCATGATTCAAGATTCATGATTCAATTCATGATTCATGATTCGATTCATGATTCATGATTCATGATTCAATTCATGATTCATAATTCATGATTCATGATTCAATTCATGATTCATGATTCGATTCATGATTCATGAGTCATGATTCAATTAATGATTCATGATTCATGATTAATGATTCAATTCATGATTCATGATTCAAGATTCATGATTCATGATTCAATTCATGATTCATGATTCATGATTCAATTCATGATTCATAATTCATGATTCATGATTCAATTCATGATTCATGATCCATGATTCATGATTCAATTAATGATTCATGATTCATGATTCAATTCATGATTTATTCATGATTCTTGATTTATGATTCATGATTCAATTCATATTTCATGATTCATAATTCAATTCATGATTCATGATTCATGATTCAATATATGATTCATGATTCATTATTCAATTCATGATTCATAATTCATGATTCATGATTCAATTCATGATTCATGATTTAAGATTCATGATTCATGATTCAATTCATGATTCATGATTCATGATTCAAATCATGATTCATGATTCATGATTAAATTCATGTTTTACTTCATGATTCATGATTCATGGTTCAATTTATGATTCATGATTCATGATTCATGATTCAATTCATGATTCATGATTCATGATTCAATTCATGATTCATAATTCATGATTCAATTCATGATTCAATTCATAATTCATAATTCATGATTCAATTCATGATTCAATTCATGATTCAATTTTTGAATCATGATTCATGATTCAATTCATGATTCACTTCATGATTCATGATTCAATTTATGATTCATGATTCATGATTCAATTCATAATTCAATTTATGATTCAGGATTTAATTCATGATTTATGATTCATGATTCATGATTCAATTCATGATTCATGATAAATGATTCAATTCATGATTCATGATTCATGATTCATGATTCAATTCATGATTCATGATTCATGATTCATGATTCATGATTCATGATTCATGATTCAATTCATGATTCATGATTCATGATTCAATTCATGATTCATGATTCATGATTCATGATTCATGATTCGATTCATGATTCATGATTCATGATTCATGATTCATGATTCGATTCATGATTCATGATTCATGATTCATTTCATGATTCATGATTCGATTCATGATTAAATTCATGATTCAAGAATCATGATTCGATTCATGATTCATGATTCATGATTCAATTCATGATTCATGATTCATGATTCATGATTCATGATTCAATTCATGATTCAAGATTCATGATTCGATTCATGATTCATGATACAATTCATGACTCATGATTCATGATTCGATTCATGATTCGATTCATGATTCATGATTCAATTCATGATTCATGATTCAATTCATGATTCATGATTCATGATTCGATTCATGATTCATGATTCAATTCATGATTCATGATTCATGATTCAATTCATGATTCATGATTCGTTTCATTATTCATGATTCATGATTCGATTTATGATTCATGATTCAATTCATGAATCATGATTCATGATTCAATTCATGTTTCACTTCATGATTCATGATTCATGATTTAATTTATAATTCATGATTCAATTCATGAATCATGATTCATGATTCATGATTCAATCATGATTCACTTTATGATTCAGGATTTAATTCATGATTCATGATTCATGATTCAATTCATGATTCATGATTCATGATTCAATTCATGATTCATGATTCATGATTCTTGATTCATGATTCAATTCATGATTCATGATTCATGATTCATGATTCATGATTCAATTAATGATTCATGATTCATGATTCATGATTCAATTCATGATTCATAATTCATGATTCAATTCATGATTCAATTCATGATTCAATTTTTGAATCATGATTCATGATTCAATTCATGATTCACTTCATGATTCATGATTCAATTTATGATTCATGATTCATGATTCATGATTCAATTCATGATTCATGATAAATGATTCAATTCATGATTCATGATTCATGATTCAATTCATGATTCATGATTCATGATTCATGATTCATGATTCATGATTCAATTCATGATTCATGATTCAATTCATGATTCATGATTCATGATTCATGATTCATGATTTATGATTCAATTCATGATTCATGATTCATGATTCGATTCATGATTCATGATTCATGATTCATGATTCGATTCATGATTCATGATTCATGATTCATTTCATGATTCATGATTCGATTCATGATTCAATTCATGATTCAAGATTCATGATTCGATTCATGATCATGATTCATGATTCAATTCATGATTCATGATTCATGATTCATGATTCATGATTCAATTCATGATTCATGATTCGATTCATGATTCAATTCATGATTCAAGATTCATGATTCGATTCATGATTCATGATACAATTCATGATTAATGATTCGATTCATGATTCGATTCATGATTCATGATTCAATTCATGATTCATGATTCATGATTCGATTCATGATTCATGATTCAATTCATGATTCATGATTCATGATTCAATTCATGATTCATGATTCGTTTCATTATTCATGATTCATGAATCGATTTATGATTCATGATTCATGATTCATAATTTAATTTATAATTCATGATTCAATTCATGAATCATGATTCATGATTCAATTCATGTTTCACTTCATGATTCATGATTCATGGTTCAATTTATGATTCATGATTCATGATTCATGATTCAATTCATGATTCACTTTATGATTCAGGATTTAATTCATGATCATGATTCAATTCATGATTTATGATTCATGATTCAATTCATGATTCATGATTCATGATTCTTGATTCATGATTCAATTCATGATTCATGATTCATGATTCAATTCATAATTCAAGATTCATGATTCATGATTCATGATTCATGATTCAATCCATGATTCATGATTCATGATTCAATTCATGATTCATGATTCATGATTCAATTCATGATTCATAATTCATGATTCAATTCATGATTCAATTCATAATTCATAATTCATGATTCAATTCATGATTCAATTCATGATTCAATTTTTGAATCATGATTCATGATTCAATTCATGATTCACTTCATGATTCATGATTCAATTTATGATTCATGATTCATGATTCATGATTCAATTCATAATTCAATTTATGATTCAGGATTTAATTCATGATTTATGATTCATGATTCATGATTCAATTCATGATTCATGATAAATGATTCAATTCATGATTCATGATTCATGATTCATGATTCAATTCATGATTCATGATTCATGATTCATGATTCATGATTCATGATTCATGATTCAATTCATGATTCATGATTCATGATTCATGATTCGATTCATGATTCATGATTCATGATTCATGATTCATGATTCGATTCATGATTCATGATTCATGATTCATTTCATGATTCATGATTCGATTCATGATTAAATTCATGATTCAAGAATCATGATTCGATTCATGATTCATGATTCATGATTCAATTCATGATTCATGATTCATGATTCATGATTCATGATTCAATTCATGATTCATGATTCGATTCATGATTCAATTCATGATTCAAGATTCATGATTCGATTCATGATTCATGATACAATTCATGACTCATGATTCATGATTCGATTCATGATTCGATTCATGATTCATGATTCAATTCATGATTCATGATTCATGATTCGATTCATGATTCATGATTCAATTCATGATTCATGATTCATGATTCAATTCATGATTCATGATTCGTTTCATTATTCATGATTCATGATTCGATTTATGATTCATGATTCAATTCATGAATCATGATTCATGATTCAATTCATGTTTCACTTCATGATTCATGATTCATGATTTAATTTATAATTCATGATTCAATTCATGAATCATGATTCATGATTCATGATTCAATTCATGATTCACTTTATGATTCAGGATTTAATCATGATTCATGATTCATGATTCAATTCATGATTCATGATTCAATTCATGATTCATGATTCATGATTCTTGATTCATGATTCAATTCATGATTCATGATTCATGATTCATGATTCATGATTCAATTAATGATTCATGATTCATGATTCATGATTCAATTCATGATTCATAATTCATGATTCAATTCATGATTCAATTTTTGAATCATGATTCATGATTCAATTCATGATTCACTTCATGATTCATGATTCAATTTATGATTCATGATTCATGATAAATGATTCAATTCATGATTCATGATTCATGATTCATGATTCAATTCATGATTCATGATTCATGATTCATGATTCATGATTCATGATTCAATTCATGATTCATGATTCAATTCATGATTCATGATTCATGATTCATGATTCATGATTCATGATTTATGATTCAATTCATGATTCATGATTCATGATTCGATTCATGATTCATGATTCATGATTCAATTCATGATTCATGATTCAATTCATGATTCATGATTCATGATTCATGATTCATGATTCATGATTTATGATTCAATTCATGATTCATGATTCATGATTCGATTCATGATTCATGATTCATGATTCATGATTCGATTCATGATTCATGATTCATTTCATGATTCATGATTCGATTCATGATTCAATTCATGATTCAAGATTCATGATTTGATTCATGATTCATGATTCATGATTCAATTCATGATTCATTATTCATGATTCATGATTCATGATTCAATTCATGATTCATGATTCGATTCATGATTCAATTCATGATTCAAGATTCATGATTCGATTCATGATTCATGATACAATTCATGATTCATGATTCGATTCATGATTCGATTCATGATTCATGATTCAATTCATGATTCATGATTCATGATTCGATTCATGATTCATGATTCAATTCATGATTCATGATTCATGATTCAATTCATGATTCATGATTCGTTTCATTATTCATGATTCATGAATCGATTTATGATTCATGATTCATGATTCATAATTTAATTTATAATTCATGATTCAATTCATGAATCATGATTCATGATTCAATTCATGTTTCACTTCATGATTCATGATTCATGGTTCAATTTATGATTCATGATTCATGATTCATGATTCAATTCATGATTCACTTTATGATTCAGGATTTAATTCATGATTCATGATTCAATTCATGATTTATGATTCATGATTCAATTCATGATTCATGATTCATGATTCTTGATTCATGATTCAATTCATGATTCATGATTCATGATTCAATTCATGATTCAAGATTCATGATTCATGATTCATGATTCATGATTCAATCCATGATTCATGATTCATGATTTAATTCATGATTCATGATTCATGATTCATGATTCATGATACGATTCATGATTCATGATTCATGATTCATGATTCATGATTCAATTCATTATTATTATTATTATTATCGTTTATTTGTTAGGCGCCACAAGGTTTCCGCAGCGCCGAACATGGTACAAACAGTAGACTATACAGGGTAAAACAGTACAGGACAATAAACACAAAGTACCAGTACTTCAGAAACTCCAAGCAGGCAGATACAGTAGAGATGGAGCAGAAGAACAGGTATGGAGACAGGAGGGAAGAGGGCCCTGCTCATTCGAGCTTACATCCTAAGGGAGGGTAAACAAAGTCAGGCACAAAAGGGAGCCAGTGAAGCAACGGGGAGAGAGGAAAGGAGCCAGGGGAGAAACAGAAGGGTGAGTGGTTAAGTGGATGGTTGGTAGGCCTTAAGGAACAGGTGAGTTTTAAGTGCCCGCTTGAAGGAGCACAGATTGGGTGAGAGACGAATGGAGCGAGGGAGGTCGTTCCAGTGAAGGGGTGCAGCACGGGAGAAGTCTTGGATTCTAGAGTGGGAAGAGGTGATCAGAGTGGAGGAGAGGCGGCGATCATTGGCCGAGCGCAGGGAGCGGGCAGGAGTGTGAATGGAGAGGAGGCTAGAGATGTAAGGGGCAGTGGACTGAGAGAGAGCCTTGTAAGTGGTGGTGAGGAGTTTGAAAAGGATTCTGTAGGGGAAGGGGAGCCAGTGTAAGGAAAGACAGAGAGGGGAGGCAGAGGAGGAGCGGCGTGAGAGGAAGATGAGTCTTGCAGCCGCATTGAGTATAGAGCGGAGGGGGGAGAGACGGGAGTGGGGGAGGCCAGTAAGGAGGAGGTTGCAGTAGTCGAGACGGGAGATGATGAGGGCATGGATGATAGTTTTGGTGGCATCTTGAGAGAGGAAGGGACGGATGCGGGCAATGTTACGGAGTTGGAAGCGACAGGCTTGGGCAAGGGATTGAATGTGGGGGGCAAAAGAGAGAGAGGAGTCGAGAGTGACACCTAGGCAGCGGAGTTGGGTGACAGAGGAGATAGTGGAGTTGTTAACAACGATAGAGAGGTCATGGTGAGAAGGGAGCCTGGGTGGGGGAAAGACAATTCATGATTCATGATTCATGATTCGATTCATGATTCATGATTCGATTCATGATTCATGATTCGATTCATGATTCTTGATTCATGATTCTATTCATGATTCATGATTCATGATTCGATTCATGATTCATGATTCGATTCATGATTCTTGATTCAATTCATGATTCATGATTCATGATTCATGATTCGATTCATGATTCATGATTCGATTCATGATTCATGATTCAATTCATGATTCATGATTCATGATTTAATTCATGATTCAATTAATGATTCATGATTCGATTCATGATTCATGATTCATGATTCAATTCATGATTCATGATTCATGATTCATGATTCATGAATCATGATTCAATTCATGATTCATGATTCAAGATTCATGATTCATGATTCAATTCATGATTCATGATTCATGATTTAATTCATGATTCATGATTCATGATTCATGATTAATGATTCATGATTCAATTCATGATTCATGATTCATGATTCAATTCATGATTCATGATTCATGATTCATGATTCATGACTCGATTCATGATTCTTGACTCATGATTCATGATTCGATTCATGATTCATGATTCATGATTCAATTCATGATTCAAGATTCATGATTCGATTCATGATTGATGATACAATTCATGATTCATGATTCATGATTCGATTCATGATTCATGATTCATGATTCAATTCATGATTCAATTCATGATTCATGATTCATGATTCAATTCTTGATTCATGATTCATAATTCAATTCATGATTCAATTCAAGATTCATGACTCATGATTCAATTCATGATTCATGATTCAATTTATGATTCATGATTCAATTTATGATTCATGATTCATGATTCAATTCATGATTCATGATTCGATTCATGATTCAATTCATGATTCATGATTCATGATTCAATTCATGATTCATGATTCATGATTCATGATTCAATTCATGATTCATAATTCATGATTCAATTCATGATTCAATTCATGATTCATGATTTAATTTATAATTCATGATTCAATTCATGATTCAATTTATGAATCATGATTCATGATTCAATTCATGATTCAATTCATGATTCAATTCATGATTCATGATTTAATTTATAATTCATGATTCAATTCATGATTCAATTTATGAATCATGATTCATGATTCAATTCATGATTCACTTCATGATTCATGATTCAATTTATGAATCATGATTCATGATTCAATTCATAATTCAATTTATGATTCAGGATTTAATTCATGATTCATGATTCATGATTCAATTCATGATTCTTGATAAATGATTCAATTCATGATTCATGATTCATGATTCATGATTCAATTCATGATTCATGATTCATGATTCATGATTCATGATTCAATTCATGATTCATGATTCATGATTCAATTCATGATTCATGATTCATGATTCATGATTCGATTCATGATTCATGATTCATGATTCGATTCATGATTCATGATTCGATTCATGATTCAATTCATGATTCAAGATTCATGATTCGATTCATGATTAATGATTCATGATTCAATTCATGATTCATGATTCATGATTCATGATTGAATTCATGATTCATGATTCGATTCGTGATTCAATTCATGATTCAAGATTCATGATTCGATTCATGATTCATGATACAATTCATGATTCATGATTCATGATTCGATTCATGATTCAATTCATGATTCATGATTCGATTCATGATTCATGATTCAATTCATGATTCATGATTCATGATTTATGATTCAATTCATGATTCATGATTCATGATTCGATTCATGATTCATGATTCAATTCATATTTCATGATTCATGATTCGATTCATGATTCATGATTCAATTCAAGATTCATGATTCATGATTCAATTCATGATTCATGATAAATGATTCAATTCATGATTCATGATTCATGATTCATGATTCAATTCATGATTCATGATTCATGATTCATGATTCATGATTCATGATTCATGATTCAATTCATGATTCATGATTCATGATTCGATTCATGATTCATGATTCATGATTCAATTCATGATTCAATTCATGATTCATGATTCATGATTCAATTCTTGATTCATGATTCATAATTCAATTCATGATTCAATTCAAGATTCATGACTCATGATTCAATTCATGATTCATGATTCAATTTATGATTCATGATTCAATTTATGATTCATGATTCATGATTCAATTCATGATTCATGATTCGATTCATGATTCAATTCATGATTCATGATTCATGATTCAATTCATGATTCATGATTCATGATTCATGATTCAATTCATGATTCATAATTCATGATTCAATTCATGATTCAATTCATGATTCATGATTTAATTTATAATTCATGATTCAATTCATGATTCAATTTATGAATCATGATTCATGATTCAATTCATGATTCAATTCATGATTCAATTCATGATTCATGATTTAATTTATAATTCATGATTCAATTCATGATTCAATTTATGAATCATGATTCATGATTCAATTCATGATTCACTTCATGATTCATGATTCAATTTATGAATCATGATTCATGATTCAATTCATAATTCAATTTATGATTCAGGATTTAATTCATGATTCATGATTCATGATTCAATTCATGATTCTTGATAAATGATTCAATTCATGATTCATGATTCATGATTCATGATTCAATTCATGATTCATGATTCATGATTCATGATTCATGATTCAATTCATGATTCATGATTCATGATTCAATTCATGATTCATGATTCATGATTCATGATTCGATTCATGATTCATGATTCATGATTCGATTCATGATTCATGATTCGATTCATGATTCAATTCATGATTCAAGATTCATGATTCGATTCATGATTAATGATTCATGATTCAATTCATGATTCATGATTCATGATTCATGATTGAATTCATGATTCATGATTCGATTCGTGATTCAATTCATGATTCAAGATTCATGATTCGATTCATGATTCATGATACAATTCATGATTCATGATTCATGATTCGATTCATGATTCAATTCATGATTCATGATTCGATTCATGATTCATGATTCAATTCATGATTCATGATTCATGATTTATGATTCAATTCATGATTCATGATTCATGATTCGATTCATGATTCATGATTCAATTCATATTTCATGATTCATGATTCGATTCATGATTCATGATTCAATTCAAGATTCATGATTCATGATTCAATTCATGATTCATGATAAATGATTCAATTCATGATTCATGATTCATGATTCATGATTCAATTCATGATTCATGATTCATGATTCATGATTCATGATTCATGATTCATGATTCAATTCATGATTCATGATTCATGATTCAATTCATGATTCATGATTCATGATTCATGATTCATGATTTAATTCATGATTCAAGATTCATGATTCGATTCATGATTGATGATACAATTCATGATTCATGATTCATGATTCGATTCATGATTCATGATTCATGATTCAATTCATGATTCAATTCATGATTCATGATTCATGATTCAATTCATGATTCATGATTCATGATTCAATTCTTTATTCATGATTCACAATTCAATTCATGATTCAATTCAAGATTCATGACTCATGATTCAATTCATGATTCATGATTCAATTCATGATTCATGATTCAATTTATGATTCATGATTCATGATTCAATTCATGATTCATGATTCGATTCATGATTCAATTCATGATTCATGATTCAATTCATAAATCATGATTCATGATTCATGATTCAATTCATAATTCATGATTCAATACATGATTCAATTCATGATTCATGATTTAATTTATAATTCATGATTCAATTCATGATTCAATTTATGAATCATGATTCATGATTCAATTCATGATTCACTTCATGATTCATGATTCAATTTATGATTCATGATTCATGATTCATGATTCAATTCATGATTCATGATAAATGATTCAATTCATGATTCATGATTCATGATTCATGATTCAATTCATGATTCATGATTCATGATTCATGATTCCATGATTCAATTCATGATTCATGATTCATGATTCATGATTCGATTCATGATTCATGATTCATGATTCATGATTCATGATTCAATTCATGATTCATGATTCATGATTCATGATTCGATTCATGATTCATGATTCATGATTCATGATTCATGATTCAATTCATGAATCATGATTCATGATTCAATTCATGTTTCACTTCATGATTCATGATTCATGGTTCAATTTATGATTCATGATTCATGATTCATGATTTAATTCATGATTCACTTTATGATTCAGGATTTAATTCATGATTCATGATTCATGATTCAATTCATGATTCATGATTCATGATTCAATTCATGATTCATGATTCATGATTCTTTATTCATGATTCAATTCATGATTCATGATTCATGATTCCAATTCATGATTCAAGATTCATGATTCATGATTCATGATTCATGATTCAATCCATGATTCATGATTCATGATTCAATTCATGATTCATGATTCATGATTCATGATTCATGATACGATTCATGATTCATGGCTTCATGATTCATGATTCAATTCATGATTCATGATTCATGATTCGATTCATGATTCATGATTCGATTCATGATTCATGATTCGATTCATGATTCTTGATTCATGATTCTATTCATGATTCATGATTCATGATTCGATTCATGATTTATGATTCGATTCATGATTCTTGATTCATGATTCATGATTCGATTCATGATTCATGATTCAATTCATGATTCATGATTCATGATTCATGATTCAATTCATGATTCAATTCATGATTCATGATTCGATTCATGATTCATGATTCATGATTCAATTCATGATTCGATGATTTATGATTCATGATTCATGATTCATGATTCAATTCATGATTCATGATTCAAGATTCATGATTCATGATTCAATTCAGGATTCATGATTCATGATTTAATTCATGATTCATGATTCATGATTCATGATTCAATTCATGATTCATGATTCATGATTCAATTCATGATTCATGATTCATGATTCATGATTCATGATTCATGATTCAATTCATGATTCATGATTCATGATTCATGATTCAATTCTTGATTCATGATTCATAATTCAATTCATGATTCAATTCAAGATTCATGACTCATGATTCAATTCATGATTCATGATTCATGATTCAATTCATGATTCATGATTCATGATTCAATTCATGATTCATGATTCATGATTCATGATTCAATTCTTGATTCATGATTCATAATTCAATTCATGATTCAATTCAAGATTCATGACTCATGATTCAATTCATGATTCATGATTCAATTTATGATTCATGATTCAATTTTATGATTTCACATGATTCATGATTCAATTCATGATTCATGATTCGATTCATGATTCAATTCATGATTCATGATTCGATTCATGATTCAATTCATGATTCATGATTCATGATTCAATTCATGATTCATGATTCATGATTCAATCATGATTCAGGATCATGATTCAATTCATGATTCAATTCATGATTCATGATTTAATTTATAATTCATGATTCAATTCATGATTCAATTTATGAATCATGATTCATGATTCAATTCATGATTCACTTCATGATTCATGATTCAATTTATGATTCATGATTCATGATTCATGATTCAATTCATAATTCAATTTATGATTCAGGATTTAATTCATGATTCATGATTCATGATTCATGATTCAATTCATGATTCATGATAAATGATTCAATTCATGATTCATGATTCATGATTCAATTCATGATTCAATGATTCATGATTCATGATTCATGATTCATGATTCAATTCATGATTCATGATTCATGATTCAATTCATGATTCATGATTCATGATTCAATTCATGATTCATGATTCATGATTCATGATTCATGATTCGATTCATGATTCATGATTCATGATTCATGATTCGATTCATGATTCATGATTCATGATTCATTTCATGATTCATGATTCGATTCATGATTCAATTCATGATTCAAGATTCATGATTCGATTCATGATTAATGATTCATGATTCAATTCATGATTCATGATTCATGATTCATGATTCAACTTCATGATTCATGATTCGATTCATGATTCAATTCATGATTCAAGATTCATGATTCGATTCATGATTCATGATACAATTCATGATTCATGATTCATGATTTGATTCATGATTCAATTCATGATTCATGATTCGATTCATGATTCAATTCATGATTCATGATTCGATTCATGATTCAATTCATGATTCATGATTCGATTCATGATTCATGATTCAATTCATGATTTATGATTCATGATTCAATTCATGATTGTGATTCATGATTCATGATTCAATTCATGATTCATAATTCATGATTCAATTCATGATTCAATTCATGATTCATGATTTAATTTATAATTCATGATTCAATTCATGATTCAATTTATGAATCATGATTCATGATTCAATTCATGATTCACTTCATGATTCATGATTCAATTTATGATTCATGATTTATGATTCATGATTCAATTCATAATTCAATTTATGATTCAGGATTTAATTCATGATTCATGATTCATGATTCAATTCATGATTCATGATAAATGATTCAATTCATAATTCATGATTCATGATTCAATTCATGATTCATGATTCATGATTCATGATTCATGATTCATGATTCATGATTCAATTCATGATTCATGATTCATGATTCAATTCATGATTCATGATTCATGATTCATGATTCAATTCATGATTCAAGATTCATGATTCGATTCATGATTGATGATACAATTCATGATTCATGATTCATGATTCGATTCATGATTCATGATTCATGATTCAATCATGATTCAATTCATGATTCATGATTCATGATTCAATTCATGATTCATGATTCATGATTCATGATTCAATTCTTGATTCATGATTCATAATTCAATTCATGATTCAATTCAAGATTCATGACTCATGATTCAATTCATGATTCAATTCAAGATTCATGACTCATGATTCAATTCATGATTCATGATTCAATTCATGATTCATGATTCAATTATGATTCATGATTCATGATTCAATTCTTGATTCATGATTCATAATTCAATTCATGATTCAATTCAAGATTCATGACTCATGATTCAATTCATGATTCATGATTCAATTCATGATTCATGATTCAATTTATGATTCATGATTCATGATTCAATTCATGATTCATGATTCGATTCATGATTCAATTCATGATTCATGATTCAATTCATGATTCATGATTCATGATTCATGATTCAATTCATGATTCATGATTCATGATTCATGATTCAATTCATGATTAATAATTCATGATTCAATTCATGATTCATGATTCAATTCATGATTAATAAATCATGATTCAATTCATGATTCATGATTTAATTTATAATTCATGATTCAATTCATGATTCAATATATGAATCATGATAAATGATTCAATTCATGATTCACTTCATGATTCATGATTCAATTTATGATTCATGATTCATGATTCATGATTCAATTCATAATTCAATTTATGATTCAGGATTTAATTCATGATTCATGATTCATGATTCAATTCATGATTCATGATAAATGATTCAATTCATGATTCATGATTCATGATTCATGATTCATGATTCAATTCATGATTCATGATAAATGATTCAATTCATGATTCATGATTCATGATTAAATTCATGTTTTACTTCATGATTCATGATTCATGGTTCAATTTATGATTCATGATTCATGATTCAATTCATGATTCATGATTCATGATTCAATTCATGATTCATAATTCATGATTCAATTCATGATTCAATTCATAATTCATAATTCATGATTCAATTCATGATTCAATTCATGATTCAATTTTTGAATCATGATTCATGATTCAATTCATGATTCACTTCATGATTCATGATTCAATTTATGATTCATGATTCATGATTCATGATTCAATTCATAATTCAATTTATGATTCAGGATTTAATTCATGATTTATGATTCATGATTCAATTCATGATTCATGATAAATGATTCAATTCATGATTCATGATTCATGATTCAATTCATGATTCATGATTCATGATTCATGATTCATGATTCAATTCATGATTCATGATTCGATTCATGATTCAATTCATGATTCAAGATTCATGATTCGATTCATGATTCATGATACAATTCATGATTCATGATTCATGATTTGATTCATGATTCAATTCATGATTCATGATTCGATTCATGATTCATGATTCAATTCATGATTCATGATTCGATTCATGATTCAATTCATGATTCATGATTCGATTCATGATTCATGATTCAATTCATGATTTATGATTCATGATTCAATTCATGATTGTGATTCATGATTCATGATTCAATTCATGATTCATAATTCATGATTCAATTCATGATTCAATTCATGATTCATGATTTAATTTATAATTCATGATTCAATTCATGATTCAATTTATGAATCATGATTCATGATTCAATTCATGATTCACTTCATGATTCATGATTCAATTTATGATTCATGATTTATGATTCATGATTCAATTCATAATTCAATTTATGATTCAGGATTTAATTCATGATTCATGATTCATGATTCAATTCATGATTCATGATAAATGATTCAATTCATAATTCATGATTCATGATTCAATTCATGATTCATGATTCATGATTCATGATTCATGATTCATGATTCATGATTCAATTCATGATTCATGATTCATGATTCAATTCATGATTCATGATTCATGATTCATGATTCAATTCATGATTCAAGATTCATGATTCGATTCATGATTGATGATACAATTCATGATTCATGATTCATGATTCGATTCATGATTCATGATTCATGATTCAATTCATGATTCAATTCATGATTCATGATTCATGATTCAATTCATGATTCATGATTCATGATTCATGATTCAATTCTTGATTCATGATTCATAATTCAATTCATGATTCAATTCAAGATTCATGACTCATGATTCAATTCATGATTCAATTCAAGATTCATGACTCATGATTCAATTCATGATTTATGATTCAATTCATGATTCATGATTCAATTTATGATTCATGATTCATGATTCAATTCTTGATTCATGATTCATAATTCAATTCAAGATTCATGACTCATGATTCAATTCATGATTCATGATTCAATTCATGATTCATGATTCAATTTATGATTCATGATTCATGATTCAATTCATGATTCATGATTCGATTCATGATTCAATTCATGATTCATGATTCAATTCATGATTCATGATTCATGATTCATGATTCAATTCATGATTCATGATTCATGATTCATGATTCAATTCATGATTAATAATTCATGATTCAATTCATGATTCATGATTCAATTCATGATTAATAATTCATGATTCAATTCATGATTCAATTCATGATTCATGATTTAATTTATAATTCATGATTCAATTCATGATTCAATATATGAATCATGATAAATGATTCAATTCATGATTCACTTCATGATTCATGATTCAATTTATGATTCATGATTCATGATTCATGATTCAATTCATAATTCAATTTATGATTCAGGATTTAATTCATGATTCATGATTCAATTCATGATTCATGATTCATGATTCATGATTCATGATTCATGATTCAATTCATGATTCATGATAAATGATTCAATTCATGATTCATGATTCATGATTAAATTCATGTTTTACTTCATGATTCATGATTCATGGTTCAATTTATGATTCATGATTCATGATTCAATTCATGATTCATGATTCATGATTCAATTCATGATTCATAATTCATGATTCAATTCATGATTCAATTCATAATTCATAATTCATGATTCAATTCATGATTCAATTCATGATTCAATTTTTGAATCATGATTCATGATTCAATTCATGATTCACTTCATGATTCATGATTCAATTTATGATTCATGATTCATGATTCATGATTCAATTCATAATTCAATTTATGATTCAGGATTTAATTCATGATTTATGATTCATGATTCAATTCATGATTCATGATAAATGATTCAATTCATGATTCATGATTCATGATTCAATTCATGATTCATGATTCATGATTCATGATTCATGATTCATGATTCATGATTCATGATTCAATTCATGATTCATGATTCATGATTCAATTCATGATTCATGATTCATGATTCATGATTCATGATTCGATTCATGATTCATGATTCATGATTCATGATTCATGATTCGATTCATGATTCATGATTCATGATTCATTTCATGATTCATGATTCGATTCATGATTCAATTCATGATTCAAGAATCATGATTTGATTCATGATTCATGATTCATGATTCAATTCATGATTCATGATTCATGATTCATGATTCATGATTCAATTCATGATTCATGATTCGATTCATGATTCAATTCATGATTCAAGATTCATGATTCGATTCATGATTCATGATACAATTCATGACTCATGATTCATGATTCGATTCATGATTCGATTCATGATTCATGATTCAATTCATGATTCATGATTCAATTCATGATTCATGATTCATGATTCGATTCATGATTCATGATTCAATTCATGATTCATGATTCAATTCATGATTCATGATTCGTTTCATTATTCATGATTCATGATTCGATTTATGATTCATGATTCATGATTCATGATTTAATTTATAATTCATGATTCAATTCATGAATCATGATTCATGATTCAATTCATGTTTCACTTCATGATTCATGATTCATGGTTCAATTTATGATTCATGATTCATGATTCATGATTCAATTCATGATTCACTATATGATTCAGGATTTAATTCATGATTCATGATTCATGATTCAATTCATGATTCATGATTCATGATTCAATTCATGATTCATGATTCATGATTCTTGATTCATGATTCAATTCATGATTCATAATTCATGATTCATGATTCATGATTCAATTAATGATTCATGATTCATGATTCATGATTCAATTCATGATTCATAATTCATGATTCAATTCATGATTCAATTCATGATTCAATTTTTGAATCATGATTCATGATTCAATTCATGATTCACTTCATGATTCATGATTCAATTTATGATTCATGATTCATGATTCATGATTCAATTCATGATTCATGATAAATGATTCAATTCATGATTCATGATTCATGATTCAATTCATGATTCATGATTCATGATTCATGATTCATGATTCATGATTCAATTCATGATTCATGATTCAATTCATGATTCATGATTCATGATTCAATTCATGATTCATGATTCATGATTCATGATTCATGATTTATGATTCAATTCATGATTCATGATTCGATTCATGATTCATGATTCATGATTCATGATTCGATTCATGATTCATGATTCATGATTCATTTCATGATTCATGATTCGATTCATGATTCAATTCATGATTCAAGATTCATGATTCGATTCATGATTCATGATTCATGATTCAATTCATGATTCATGATTCATGATTCATGATTCATGATTCAATTCATGATTCATGATTCGATTCATGATTCAATTCATGATTCAAGATTCATGATTCGATTCATGATTCATGATACAATTCATGATTCATGATTCGATTCATGATTCGATTCATGATTCATGATTCAATTCATGATTCATGATTCATGATTCGATTCATGATTCATGATTCAATTCATGATTCATGATTCATGATTCAATTCATGATTCATGATTCGTTTCATTATTCATGATTCATGAATCGATTTATGATTCATGATTCATGATTCATAATTTAATTTATAATTCATGATTCAATTCATGAATCATGATTCATGATTCAATTCATGTTTCACTTCATGATTCATGATTCATGGTTCAATTTATGATTCATGATTCATGATTCATGATTCAATTCATGATTCACTTTATGATTCAGGATTTAATTCATGATTCATGATTCATGATTCAATTCATGATTTATGAT
The DNA here is from genome assembly GCF_038048845.1 of Mixophyes fleayi. Taxonomy (NCBI): domain Eukaryota; kingdom Metazoa; phylum Chordata; class Amphibia; order Anura; family Limnodynastidae; genus Mixophyes; species Mixophyes fleayi. Next base: position 18,119 of record NW_027446201.1, on the reverse strand, counting down.
TCATGATTCAATTCATGATTCATGATTCATGATTCTTGATTCATGATTCAATTCATGATTCATGATTCATGATTCAATTCATGATTCAAGATTCATGATTCATGATTCATGATTCATGATTCAATCCATGATTCATGATTCATGATTTAATTCATGATTCATGATTCATGATTCATGATTCATGATACGATTCATGATTCATGATTCATGATTCATGATTCATGATTCAATTCATGATTCATGATTCATGATTCGATTCATGATTCATGATTCGATTCATGATTCATGATTCGATTCATGATTCTTGATTCATGATTCTATTCATGATTCATGATTCATGATACGATTCATGATTCATGATTCATGATTCATGATTCATGATTCAATTCATGATTCATGATTCATGATTCATGATTCAATTCATGATTCATGATTCATGATTTAATTCATGATTCAATTAATGATTCATGATTCGATTCATGATTCATGATTCATGATTCAATTCATGATTCATGATTCATGATTCATGATTCATGAATCATGATTCAATTCATGATTCATGATTCAAGATTCATGATTCATGATTCAATTCATGATTCATGATTCATGATTTAATTCATGATTCATGATTCATGATTCATGATTCATGATTAATGATTCATGATTCAATTCATGATTCATGATTCATGATTCAATTCATGATTCATGATTCATGATTCATGATTCATGACTCGATTCATGATTCTTGACTCATGATTCATGATTCGATTCATGATTCATGATTCATGATTCAATTCATGATTCAAGATTCATGATTCGATTCATGATTGATGATACAATTCATGATTCATGATTCATGATTCGATTCATGATTCATGATTCATGATTCAATTCATGATTCAATTCATGATTCATGATTCATGATTCAATTCATGATTCATGATTCATGATTCAATTCTTGATTCATGATTCATAATTCAATTCATGATTCAATTCAAGATTCATGACTCATGATTCAATTCATGATTCATGATTCAATTTATGATTCATGATTCAATTTATGATTCATGATTCAATTCATGATTCATGATTCGATTCATGATTCAATTCATGATTCATGATTCATGATTCAATTCATGATTCATGATTCATGATTCATGATTCAATTCATGATTCATGATTCATGATTCATGATTCAATTCATGATTCATAATTCATGATTCAATTCATGATTCAATTCATGATTCATGATTTAATTTATAATTCATGATTCAATTCATGATTCAATTTATGAATCATGATTCATGATTCAATTCATGATTCAATTCATGATTCAATTCATGATTCATGATTTAATTTATAATTCATGATTCAATTCATGATTCAATTTATGAATCATGATTCATGATTCAATTCATAATTCACTTCATGATTCATGATTCAATTTATGATTCATGATTCATGATTCATGATTCAATTCATAATTCAATTTATGATTCAGGATTTAATTCATGATTCATGATTCATGATTCATGATTCAATTCATGATTTATGATTCATGATTCATGATTCATGATTCAATTCATGATTCATGATTCATGATTCAATTCATGATTCATGATTCATGATTCATGATTCGATTCATGATTCATGATTCATGATTCATGATTCATGATTCGATTCATGATTCATGATTCGATTCATGATTCAATTCATGATTCAAGATTCATGATTCGATTCATGATTAATGATTCATGATTCAATTCATGATTCATGATTCATGATTCATGATTGAATTCATGATTCATGATTCGATTCATGATTCAATTCATGATTCAAGATTCATGATTCGATTCATGATTCATGATACAATTCATGATTCATGATTCATGATTCGATTCATGATTCAATTCATGATTCATGATTCGATTCATGATTCATGATTCAATTCATGATTCATGATTCATGATTTATGATTCAATTCATGATTCATGATTCATGATTCGATTCATGATTCATGATTCAATTCATATTTCATGATTCATGATTCGATTCATGATTCATGATTCAATTCATGATTCATGATTCATGATTCAATTCATGATTCATGATAAATGATTCAATTCATGATTCATGATTCATGATTCATGATTCAATTCATGATTCATGATTCATAATTCATGATTCAATTCATGATTCATGATTAATGATTCATGATTCATGATTCAATTCCTAATTCAAGATTCATGATTCGATTCATGATTGATGATACAATTCATGATTCATGATTCATGATTCGATTCATGATTCATGATTCATGATTCAATTCATGATTCAATTCATGATTCATGATTCATGATTCAATTCATGATTCATGATTCATGATTCAATTCTTGATTCATGATTCATAATTCAATTCATGATTCAATTCAAGATTCATGACTCATGATTCAATTCATGATTCATGATTCAATTCATGATTCATGATTCAATTTATGATTCATGATTCATGATTCAATTCATGATTCATGATTCGATTCATGATTCAATTCATGATTCATGATTCAATTCATAAATCATGATTCATGATTCATGATTCAATTCATGATTCATGATTCATGATTCATGATTCAATTCATGATTCATAATTCATGATTCAATTCATGATTCAATTCATGATTCATGATTTAATTTATAATTCATGATTCAATTCATGATTCAATTTATGAATCATGATTCAATTCATGATTCACTTCATGATTCATGATTCAATTTATGATTCATGATTCATGATTCATGATTCAATTCATGATTCATGATAAATGATTCAATTCATGATTCATGATTCATGATTCAATTCATGATTCATGATTCATGATTCAATTCATGATTCATGATTCATGATTCATGATTCGATTCATGATTCATGATTCATGATTCATGATTCATGATTCATTTCATGATTCATGATTCGATTCATGATTCAATTCATGATTCAAGATTCATGATTCGATTCATGATTCATGATTCATGATTCAATTCATGATTCATGATTCATGATTCATGATTCGATTCATGATTCGATTCATGATTCAATTCATGATTCAAGATTCATGATTCGATTCATGATTCATGATACAATTCATGATTCATGATTCATGATTCGATTCATGATTCAATTCATGATTTATGATTCATGATTCGATTCATGATTCATGATTCAATTCATGATTCATGATTCATGATTCATGATTCAATTCATGATTCATAATTCATGATTCAATTCATGATTCATGATTCGATTCATGATTCAATTCATGATTCAAGATTCATGATTCGATTCATGATTCATGATACAATTCATGATTCATGATTCATGATTCAATTCATGATTCATAATTCATGATTCAATTCATGATTCATGATTCGATTCATGATTCAATTCATGATTCAAGATTCATGATTCGATTCATGATTCATGATACAATTCATGATTCATGATTCATGATTCGATTCATGATTCAATTCATGATTCATGATTCGATTCATGATTCATGATTCAATTCATGATTCATGATTCATGATTCATGATTCAATTCATGATTTATGATTCATGATTCGATTCATGATTCATGATTCAATTCATGATTCATGATTCATGATTCGATTCATGATTCATGATTTAATTCATGATTCATAATTCATGATTCAATTCATGATTCAATTCATGATTCATGATTTAATTTATAATTCATGATTCAATTCATGATTCAATTTATGAATCATGATTCATGATTCAATTCATGATTCACTTCATGATTCATGATTCAATTTATGATTCATGATTCATGATTCATGATTCAATTCATAATTCAATTTATGATTCAGGATTTAATTCATGATTCATGATTCATGATTCATGATTCAATTCATGATTCATGATAAATGATTCAATTCATGATTCATGATTCATGATTCAATTCATGATTCATGATTCATGATTCATGATTCATGATTCATGATTCAATTCATGATTCATGATTCATGATTCAATTCATGATTCATGATTCATGATTCATGATTCATGATTCAATTCATGATTCAAGATTCATGATTCGATTCATGATTGATGATACAATTCATGATTCATGATTCGATTCATGATTCATGATTCAATTCATGATTCAATTCATGATTCAATTCATGATTCATGATTCATGATTCAATTCATGATTCATGATTCATGATTCATGATTCAATTCTTGATTCATGATTCATAATTCAATTCATGATTCAATTCAAGATTCATGACTCATGATTCAATTCATGATTCATGATTCAATATATTATTCATGATTCAATTTATGATTCATGATTCATGATTTAATTCATGATTCATGATTCGATTCATGATTCAATTCATGATTCATGATTCAATTCATGATTCACTTCATGATTCATGATTCAATTTATGATTCATGATTCATGATTCAATTCATAATTCAATTTATGATTCAGGATTTAATTCATGATTCATGATTCATGATTAAATTCATGATTCATGATAAATGATTCAATTCATGATTCATGATTCATGATTCATGATTCAATTCATGATTCATGATTCATGATTCAATTCATGATTCATGATTCATGATTCTTGATTCGATTCATGATTCATGATTCATGATTCATGATTCATGATTCGATTCATGATTCATGATTCATGATTCATGATTCATGATTCAATTCATGATTCATGATTCATGATTCTTGATTCGATTCATGATTCATGATTCATGATTCGATTCATGATTCATGATGCATGATTCATGATTCATTTCATGATTCATGATTCGATTCATGATTCAATTCATGATTCAAGATTCATGATTTGATTCATGATTCATGATTCATGATTCAATTCATGATTCATGATTCGATTCATGATTCAATTCATGATTCAAGATTCATGATTTGATTCATGATTCATGATACAATTCATGATTCATGATTCATGATTCATGATTCATGATTCATGATTCATGATTCAATTCATGATTCATGATTCATGATTCGATTCATGATTCATGATTCAATTCATGATTCATGATTCATGATTCGATTCATGATTCATGATTCAATTCATGATTCATCATCATCATCATCATTTATTTATATAGCGCCACCAATTCCGCAGCGCTGTACAGAGAACTCATTCACATCAGTCCCTGCCCCATTGGAGCTTACAGTCTAAATTCCCTAATATATACACACACTCACACAAAGATAGACAGAGAGGGAGACAGACAGAGACTAGGGTCAATTTTTGATTGCAGCCAATTAACCTACCAGTATGTTTTTGGAGTGTGGGAGGAAACCGGAGCACCCGGAGGAAACCCACGCAAACACAGGGAGAACATACAAACTCCACACAGATAAGGCCATGGTCGGGAATCGAACTCATGACCCCAGTGCTGTGAGGCAGACGTGCTAACCACTAGGCCACTGTGCTGCCCCCGATGATTCAATTCATGATTCATGATTCATGATTCAATTCATGATTCATGATTCATGATTCATGATTCATGATTCATGATTCAATTCATGATTCATGATTCATGATTCATGATTCATGATTCGATTCATGATTCATGATTCATGATTCGATTTATGATTCCTGATTCATGATTCATGATTTAATTTATAATTCATGATTCAATCCATGATTCAATTCATGAATCATGATTCATGATTCAATTCATGTTTCACTTCATGATTCATGATTCATGGTTCAATTTATGATTCATGATTCATGATTCATGATTCAATTCATGATTCACTTTATGATTCAGGATTTAATTCATGATTCATGATTCATGATTCAATTCATGATTCATGATTCATGATTCAATTCATGATTCATGATTCATGATTCTTGATTCATGATTCAATTCATGATTCGTGATTCATGATTCGATTCATGATTCATGATTCATGATTCAATTCATGATTCATGATTCATGATTCGATTCATGATTCATGATTCAATTCATGATTCATGATTCATGATTCAATTCATGATTCATGATTCATGATTCGATTCATGATTCATGATTCATGATTCGATTTATGATTCCTGATTCATGATTCATGATTTAATTTATAATTCATGATTCAATTCATGATTCAATTCATGTTTCACTTCATGATTCATGATTCATGGTTCAATTTATGAACCATGATTCATGATTCATGATTCAATTCATGATTCATGATTCATGATTCATGATTCATGATTCAATTCATGATTCATGATTCATGATTCAATTCATGATTCATGATTCATGATTCATGATTCTTGATTCATGATTCAATTCATGATTCATGATTCATGATTCAATTCATGATTCATGATTCATGATTCTTGATTCGATTCATGATTCATGATTCATGATTCATGATTCATGATTCGATTCATGATTCATGATTCATGATTCATGATTCAATTCATGATTCATGATTCATGATTCTTGATTCGATTCATGATTCATGATTCATGATTCATGATTCGATTCATGATTCATGATTCATGATTCATTTCATGATTCATGATTCGATTCATGATTCAATTCATGATTCAAGATTCATGATTTGATTCATGATTCATGATTCATGATTCAATTCATGATTCATGATTCGATTCATGATTCATGATTCATGATTCATGATTCGATTCATGATTCATGATTCATGATTCGATTTATGATTCCTGATTCATGATTCATGATTTAATTTATAATTCATGATTCAATCCATGATTCAATTCATGAATCATGATTCATGATTCTTGATTCATGATTCAATTCATGATTCATGATTCATGATTCAATTCATGATTCATGATTCATGATTCATAATTCAATTCATGATTCAATTCAAGATTCATGACTCATGATTCAATTCATGATTCATGATTCAATTTATGATTCATGATTCATGATTCAATTCATGATTCATGATTCGATTCATGATTCAATTCATGATTCATGATTCAATTCATGATTCATGATTCATGATTCATGATTCGATTTATGATTCCTGATTCATGATTCATGATTTAATTTATAATTCATGATTCAATTCATGATTCAATTCATGTTTCACTTCATGATTCATGATTCATGGTTCAATTTATGAACCATGATTCATGATTCATGATTCAATTCATGATTCATGATTCATGATTCATGATTCATGATTCAATTCATGATTCATGATTCATGATTCATGATTCATGATTCAATTCATGATTCATAATTCATGATTCAATTCATGATTCAATTCATGATTCATGATTTAATTTATAATTCATGATTCAATTCATGATTCAATTTATGAATCATGATTCATGATTCAATTCATGATTCATGATTCAATTTATGATTCATGATTCATGATTCATGATTCAATTCATGATTCATGATTCATGATTCGATTCATGATTCATGATTCAATTCATGATTCATGATTCATGATTCAATTCATGATTCATGATTCATGATTCGATTCATGATTCATGATTCATGATTCGATTTATGATTCCTGATTCATGATTCATGATTTAATTTATAATTCATGATTCAATTCATGATTCAATTCATGTTTCACTTCATGATTCATGATTTATGGTTCAATTTATGAACCATGATTCATGATTCATGATTCAATTCATGATTCATGATTCATGATTCATGATTCATGATTCAATTCATGATTCATGATTCATGATTCAATTCATGATTCATGATTCATGATTCATGATTCTTGATTCATGATTCAATTCATGATTCATGATTCATGATTCAATTCATGATTCATGATTCATGATTCATAATTCAATTCATGATTCAATTCAAGATTCATGACTCATGATTCAATTCATGATTCATGATTCAATTTATGATTCATGATTCATGATTCAATTCATGATTCATGATTCGATTCATGATTCAATTCATGATTCATGATTCAATTCATGATTCATGATTCATGATTCATGATTCGATTTATGATTCCTGATTCATGATTCATGATTTAATTTATAATTCATGATTCAATTCATGATTCAATTCATGTTTCACTTCATGATTCATGATTCATGGTTCAATTTATGAACCATGATTCATGATTCATGATTCAATTCATGATTCATGATTCATGATTCAATTCATGATTCATGATTCATGATTCAATTCATGATTCATGATTCATAATTCATGATTCTTGATTCATGATTCAATTCATGATTCATGATTCATGATTCAATTCATGATTCATGATTCATGATTCATAATTCAATTCATGATTCAATTCAAGATTCATGACTCATGATTCAATTCATGATTCATGATTCAATTTATGATTCATGATTCATGATTCAATTCATGATTCATGATTCGATTCATGATTCAATTCATGATTCATGATTCAATTCATGATTCATGATTCATGATTCATGATTCATGATTCATGATTCATGATTCAATTCATAATTCATGATTCATGATTCATGATTCAATTCATGATTCATGATTCATGATTCATGATTCATGATTCAATTCATGATTCATAATTCATGATTCAATTCATGATTCAATTCATGATTCATGATTTAATTTATAATTCATGATTCAATTCATGATTCAATTTATGAATCATGATTCATGATTCAATTCATGATTCATGATTCAATTTATGATTCATGATTCATGATTCATGATTCAATTCATAATTCAATTTATGATTCAGGATTTAATTCATGATTCATGATTCATGATTCATGATTCAATTCATGATTCATGATAAATGATTCAATTCATGATTCATGATTCATGATTCATGATTCAATTCATGATTCATGATTCATGATTCATGATTTGATTCATGATTCATGATTCAATTCATGATTCATGATTCATGATTCGATTCATGATTCATGATTCATGATTCATGATTCGATTCATGATTCATGATTCATGATTCATGATTCGATTCATGATTCATGATTCATGATTCATTTCATGATTCATGATTCATTTCATGATTCATGATTCGATTCATGATTCAATTCATGATTCAAGATTCATGATTCGATTCATGATTCATGATTCATGATTCAATTCATGATTCATGATTCATGATTCATGATTCAATTCATGATTCATGATTCGATTCATGATTCAATTCATGATTCAAGATTCATGATTCGATTCATGATTCATGATACAATTCATGATTCATGATTCATGATTCGATTCATGATTCAATTCATGATTCATGATTCGATTCATGATTCATGATTCAATTCATGATTCATGATTCATGACTCATGATTCATGATTCAATTCATGATTCATGATTCATGATTCGATTTATGATTCATGATTCAATTCATGATTCATGATTCAATTCATGATGCAATTCATGATTCATGATTCATGATTCAATTCATGATTCATGATTCATGATTCGATTCATGATTCATGATTCATGATTCGATTTATGATTCATGATTCATGATTCATGATTTAATTAATAATTCATGATTCAATTCATGAATCATGATTCATGATTCAAATCATGTTTCACTTCATGATTCATGATTCATGGTTCAATTTATGATTCATGATTCATGATTCATGATTCAATTCATGATTCACTTTATGATTCAGGATTTAATTCATGATTCATGATTCATGATTTAATTCATGATTCATGATTCATGATTCAATTCATGATTCATGATTCATGATTCATGATTCTTGATTCATGATTCAATTCATGATTCATGATTCAATTCATGATTCATGATTCATGATTCATGATTCATGATTCAATTCATGATTCATGATTCAATTCATGATTCATGATTCATGATACGATTCATGATTCATGATTCATGATTCATGATTCAATTCATGATTCATGATTCATGATTCGATTCATGATTCATGATTCAATTCATGATTCATGATTCATGATTCGATTCATGATTCATGATTCGATTAATGATTCTTGATTCATGATTCATGATTCGATTCATGATTCATGATTCAATTCATGATTCATGATTTGATTCATGATTCAATTCATGATTCAATTCATGATTCATGATTCGATTCATGATTCTTGATTCATGATTCAATTCATGATTCATGATTCATGATTCGATTCATGATTCATGATTCGATTCATGATTCTTGATTCATGATTCATGATTCAATTCATGATTCATGATTTGATTCATGATTCAATTCATGATTCAATTCATGATTCATGATTCGATTCATGATTCATGATTCATGATTTAATTCATGATTCATGATTCATGATTCATGATTCAATTCATGATTCATGATTCATGATTCAATTCATGATTCATGATTCATGATTCATGATTCATGATTGGATTTATGATTCTTGACTCATGATTCATGATTCGATTCATGATTCATGATTCATGATTCAATTCATGATTCAAGATTCATGATTCGATTCATGATTGATGATACAATTCATGATTCATGATTCATGATTCGATTCATGATTCAATTGATGATTCAATTCATGATTCAAGATTCATGATTCGATTCATGATTGATGATACAATTCATGATTCATGATTCATGATTCGATTCATGATTCAATTCATGATTCATGATTCGATTCATGGTTCATGATTCAATTCATGATTCATGATTCATGATTCAATTCATGATTCATGATTCATGATTCATGATTCAATTCTTGATTCATGATTCATAATTCAATTCATGATTCAATTCAAGATTCATGACTCATGATTCAATTCATGATTCATGATTCAATTTATGATTCATGATTCATGATTCAATTCATGATTCATGATTCGATTCATGATTCAATTCATGATTCATGATTCAATTCATGATTCATGATTCATGATTCATGATTCAATTCATGATTCATGATTCAATTCATGATTTTTAATTTATAATTCATGATTCAATTCATGATTCATAATTCATGATTCAATTCATGATTCAATTCATGATTCATGATTTAATTTATAATTCATGATTCAATTCATGATTCAATTTATGAATCATAATTCATGATTCAATTCATGATTCACTTCATGATTCATGATTCAATTTATGATTCATGATTCAATTCATAATTCAATTTATGATTCAGGATTTAATTCATGATTCATGATTCAAGATTCAATTCATGATTCATGATTCATGATTCACGATTCATTTCATGATTCATGATTCGATTCATGATTCAATTCATGATTCAAGATTCATGATTCGATTCATGATTCATGAATCATGATTCAATTCATGATTCATGATTCATGATTCAATTCATGATTCATGATTCGATTCATGATTCAATTCATGATTCAAAATTCATGATTCGATTCATGATTCATGATACAATTCATGATTCATGATTCATGATTCGATTCATGATTCAAGATTCAATTCATGATTCATGATTCATGATTCATGATTCATGATTCAATTCATGATTCATGATTCATGATTCGATTCATGATTCATGATTCAATTCATGATTCATGATTCATGATTCGATTCATGATTCATGATTCAATTCATGATTCATGATTCATGATTCAATTCATGATTCGATTCATGATTCATGATTCAATTCATGATTCATGATTCATGATTCAATTCATGATTCATGATTCATGATTCGATTCATGATTCATGATTCATGATTCGATTTATGATTCATGATTCATGATTCATGATTTAATTTATAATTCATGATTCAATTCATAATTCAATTTATGATTCAGGATTTAATTCATTATTCATGATTCATTATTCATGATTCAATTCATGATTCAATTCATGATTCATGATTTAATTTATAATTCATGATTCAATTCATGATTCAATTTATGAATCATGATTCATGATTCAATTCATGATTCACTTCATGATTCATGATTCAATTTATGATTCATGATTCATGATTCATGATTCAATTCATAATTCAATTTATGATTCAGGATTTAATTCATGATTCATGATTCATGATTCATGATTCAATTCATGATTCATGATAAATGATTCAATTCATGATTCATGATTCATGATTCATGATTCAATTCATGATTCATGATTCATGATTCATGATTCATGATTCATGATTCAATTCATGATTCAATTCATGATTCATGATTCATGATTCATGAGTTAATTTATAATTCATGATTCAATTCATGATTCAATTCATGAATCGTGATTCATGATTCAATTCATGTTTCACTTCATGATTCATGATTAATGGTTCAATTTATGATTCATGATTCATGATTCATGATTCAATTCATGATTCACTTTATGATTCAGGATTTAATTCATGATTCATGATTCATGATTCGATTCATGATTCATGATTCATGATTCATGATTCATTTCATGATTCATTATTCGATTCATGATTCAATTCATGATTCAAGATTCATGATTCGATTCATGATTCATGATTCATGATTCAATTCATGATTCATGATTCATGATTCATGATTCAATTCATGATTCATGATTCGATTCATAATTCAATTCATGATTTAAGATTCATGATTCGATTCATGATTCATGATACGATTCATGATTCATGATTCGATTCATGATTCAATTAATGATTCATGATTCGATTCATGATTCATGATTCAATTCATGATTCATGATTCATGATTCATGATTCAATTCATGATTCATGATTCATGATTCGATTCATGATTCATGATTTAATTCATGATTCATGATTCATGATTCGATTCATGATTCATGATTCAATTCATGATTCATGATTCATGATTCAATTCATGATTCATGATTCATGATTCGATTTATGATTCATGATTCATGATTCGATTTATGATTCATGATTCATGATTTAATTTATAATTCATGATTCAATTCATGATTCAATTCATGAATCATGATTCATGATTCAATTCATGATTCATGATTCATGATTCATGATTCAATTCATGATTCACTTTATGACTCAGGATTTAATTCTGGATTCATGATTCATGATTCAATTCATGATTCATGATTCATGATTCAATTCATGATTCATGATTCATGATTCATGATTCTTGATTCATGATTAAATTCATGATTCATGATTCATGATTCAATTCATGATTCATGATTCATGATTCATGATATATGATTCATGATTCAATTCATGATTCATGATTCATGATTCAATTCATGATTCATGATTCATGATTCATGATACGATTCATGATTCTTGATTCATGATTCAATTCATGATTCATGATTCATGATTCGATTCATGATTCATGATTCGATTCATTATTTTTGATTCATGATTCATGATTCGATTCATGATTCATGATTCGATTCATTATTTTTGATTCATGATTCATGATTCGATTCATGATTCATGATTCGATTCATGATTCATGATTCAATTCATGATTCATGATTCATGTTTCATGATTCATGATTCATGATTCAATTCATGATTCAATTCATGATTCATGATTCGATTCATGATTCATGATTCATGATTCAATTCATGATTCATGATTCATGATTCATGATTCATGATTCAATTCATGATTCATGATTCAAGATTCATGATTCATGATTCAATTCATGATTCATGATACATGATTTAATTCATGATTCATGATTCAATTCATGATTCATGATTCATGATTCAATTCATGATTCATGATTCAAGATTCATGATTCATGATTCATGATTCGATTCATGATTCATGATTCATTATTCAATTCATGATTCATGATTCATGATTCAATTCATGATTCAAGATTCATGATTCGATTTATGATTGATGATACAATTCATGATTCATGATTCATGATTCAATTCATGTTTCACTTCATGATTCATGATTCATGGTTCAATTTATGATTCATGATTCATGATTCATGATTCAATTCATGATTCACTTTATGATTCAGGATTTAATTCACGATTCATGATTCATGATTCAATTCATGATTCACTTTATGATTCAGGATTTAATTCACGATTCATGATTCATGATTCAATTCATGATTCATGATTCATGATTCAATTCATGATTCATGATTCATGATTCATGATTCTTGATTCATGATTCAATTCATGATTCATGATTCAATTCATGATTCATGATTCATAATTCAATTCATGATTCATGATTCATGATTCATGATTCATAATTCAATTCATGATTCATGATTCATGATTCATGATTCTTGATTCATGATTCAATTCATGATTCATGATTCATGATTCATGATTCATGATTCAATTCATGATTCATGATTCATGATTCATGATTCATGATTCAATTCATGATTCATAATTCATGATTCAATTCATGATTCAATTCATGATTCATGATTTAATTTATAATTCATGATTCAATCATGATTCAATTTATGAATCATGATTCATGATTCAATTCATGATTCATGATTCAATTTATGATTCATGATTCATGATTCATGATTCAATTCATAATTCAATTTATGATTCAGGATTTAATTCATGATTCATGATTCATGATTCATGATTCAATTCATGATTCATGATAAATGATTCAATTCATGATTCATGATTCATGATTCATGATTCAATTCATGATTCATGATTCATGATTCATGATTTGATTCATGATTCATGATTCAATTCATGATTCATGATTCATGATTCAATTCATGATTCATGATTCATGATTCATGATTCATGATTCGATCATGATTCATGATTCATGATTCATGATTCATGATTCGATTCATGATTCATGATTCATGATTCATTTCATGATTCATGATTCGATTCATGATTCAATTCATGATTCAAGATTCATGATTCGATTCATGATTCATGATTCATGATTCAATTCATGATTCATGATTCATGATTCATGATTCAATTCATGATTCATGATTCGATTCATGATTCAATTCATGATTCAAGATTCATGATTCGATTCATGATTCATGATACAATTCATGATTCATGATTCATGATTCGATCATGATTCAATTCATGATTCAAGATTCGATTCATGATTCATGATTCAATTCATGATTCATGATTCATGACTCATGATTCATGATTCAATTCATGATTCATGATTCATGATTCGATTTATGATTCATGATTCAATTCATGATTCATGATTCATGATTCAATTCATGATTCATGATGCAATTCATGATTCATGATTCATGATTCAATTCATGATTCATGATTCATGATTCGATTCATGATTCATGATTCATGATTCGATTTATGATTCATGATTCATGATTCATGATTTAATTAATAATTCATGATTCAATTCATGAATCATGATTCATGATTCAAATCATGTTTCACTTCATGATTCATGATTCATGGTTCAATTTATGATTCATGATTCATGATTCATGATTCAATTCATGATTCACTTTATGATTCAGGATTTAATTCATGATTCATGATTCATGATTTAATTCATGATTCATGATTCATGATTCAATTCATGATTCATGATTCATGATTCATGATTCTTGATTCATGATTCAATTCATGATTCATGATTCAATTCATGATTCATGATTCATGATTCATGATTCATGATTCATGATTCAATTCATGATTCATGATTCAATTCATGATTCATGATTCATGATTCATGATTCATGATACGATTCATGATTCATGATTCATGATTCATGATTCAATTCATGATTCATGATTCATGATTCGATTCATGATTCATGATTCAATTCATGATTCATGATTCATGATTCGATTCATGATTCATGATTCGATTAATGATTCTTGATTCATGATTCATGATTCGATTCATGATTTATGATTCAATTCATGATTCATGATTTGATTCATGATTCAATTCATGATTCAATTCATGATTCATGATTCGATTCATGATTCTTGATTCATGATTCAATTCATGATTCATGATTCATGATTCGATTCATGATTCATGATTCGATTCATGATTCTTGATTCATGATTCATGATTCAATTCATGATTCATGATTTGATTCATGATTCAATTCATGATTCAATTCATGATTCATGATTCGATTCATGATTCATGATTTAATTCATGATTCATGATTCATGATTCATGATTCATGATTCAATTCATGATTCATGATTCATGATTCAATTCATGATTCATGATTCATGATTCATGATTCATGATTCGATTCATGATTCTTGACTCATGATTCATGATTCGATTCATGATTCATGATTCATGATTCAATTCATGATTCAAGATTCATGATTCGATTCATGATTGATGATACAATTCATGATTCATGATTCATGATTCGATTCATGATTCAATTGATGATTCAATTCATGATTCAAGATTCATGATTCGATTCATGATTGATGATACAATTCATGATTCATGATTCATGATTCGATTCATGATTCAATTCATGATTCATGATTCGATTCATGGTTCATGATTCAATTCATGATTCATGATTCATGATTCAATTCATGATTCATGATTCATGATTCATGATTCAATTCTTGATTCATGATTCATAATTCAATTCATGATTCAATTCAAGATTCATGACTCATGATTCAATTCATGATTCATGATTCAATTTATGATTCATGATTCATGATTCAATTCATGATTCATGATTCGATTCATGATTCAATTCATGATTCATGATTCAATTCATGATTCATGATTCATGATTCATGATTCAATTCATGATTCATGATTCAATTCATGATTTTTAATTTATAATTCATGATTCAATTCATGATTCATAATTCATGATTCAATTCATGATTCAATTCATGATTCATGATTTAATTTATAATTCATGATTCAATTCATGATTCAATTTATGAATCATAATTCATGATTCAATTCATGATTCACTTCATGATTCATGATTCAATTTATGATTCATGATTCAATTCATAATTCAATTTATGATTCAGGATTTAATTCATGATTCATGATTCAAGATTCAATTCATGATTCATGATTCATGATTCACGATTCATTTCATGATTCATGATTCGATTCATGATTCAATTCATGATTCAAGATTCATGATTCGATTCATGATTCATGAATCATGATTCAATTCATGATTCATGATTCATGATTCAATTCATGATTCATGATTCGATTCATGATTCAATTCATGATTCAAAATTCATGATTCGATTCATGATTCATGATACAATTCATGATTCATGATTCATGATTCGATTCATGATTCAAGATTCAATTCATGATTCATGATTCATGATTCATGATTCATGATTCAATTCATGATTCATGATTCATGATTCGATTCATGATTCATGATTCAATTCATGATTCATGATTCATGATTCGATTCATGATTCATGATTCAATTCATGATTCATGATTCATGATTCAATTCATGATTCGATTCATGATTCATGATTCAATTCATGATTCATGATTCATGATTCAATTCATGATTCATGATTCATGATTCGATTCATGATTCATGATTCATGATTCGATTTATGATTCATGATTCATGATTCATGATTTAATTTATAATTCATGATTCAATTCATAATTCAATTTATGATTCAGGATTTAATTCATGATTCATGATTCATTATTCATGATTCAATTCATGATTCAATTCATGATTCATGATTTAATTTATAATTCATGATTCAATTCATGATTCAATTTATGAATCATGATTCATGATTCAATTCATGATTCACTTCATGATTCATGATTCAATTTATGATTCATGATTCATGATTCATGATTCAATTCATAATTCAATTTATGATTCAGGATTTAATTCATGATTCATGATTCATGATTCATGATTCAATTCATGATTCATGATAAATGATTCATTCATGATTCATGATTCATGATTCATGATTCAATTCATGATTCATGATTCATGATTCATGATTCATGATTCATGATTCAATTCATGATTCAATTCATGATTCATGATTCATGATTCATGAGTTAATTA
>NW_027446200.1:0-74326 GCF_038048845.1 Mixophyes fleayi | reverse complement strand
AATCATTAAATGAATCATGAATTGAATCATGAATCATGAATCGAATCATGAATCATGAATCATGAATCCAATCATAATTCATGAATCATGAATTGAATCATGAATCATGAACTAAATCATTAATTGAATCATGAATCATGAATCATGAAACGAATCATGAATCATGAATCAAATCATGAATCAAGAATCATGAATCATGAGTCATGAATCGAATCATGAATCATGAATTAAATCATGAATCATGAATCATGAAATAAATCATTAATAATTCATGAAATGAATCATGAATCATGAATTGAATCATAAATCATTAAGCATGAATTGAATCATGAATCATGAACTAAATCATGAATCATGAATCATGAATCAAATCATGAATCATGAATTGAATCATGAATCATGAATCATGAATTGAATCATTAAATGAATCATGAATTAAATCATGAATCATGAATCGAATCATGAATCATGAATTGAATCATATATTATGAATCATGAATCATGAATCCAATCATGAATCATGAATCATGAATTGAATCATGAATCATGAATTGAATCATGAATTGAATCATGAATCATGAATCATGAAATGAATCATGAATTAAATCATGAAATGAATAATGAATCATGAATTGAATCATAAATCATTAATCATGAATTGAATCATGAATCATGAACTAAATCATGAATTGAATTATGAATCATGAATCATGAAACGAATCATGAATCATGAATCAAATCATGAATCAAGAATCATGAATCATGAGTCATGAATCGAATCATGAATCATGAATCATGAATTGAATCATGAATCATGAATCATGAATGGAATCATGAATGATGAATCGAATCATGAATCATGAATTGAATCATGAATCATGAATCATGAATCGAATCATGAATCATGAATTGAATCATGAATCATGAATCATGAATTGAATCATGAATTGAATCATGAATCATGAATCATGAATTGAATTATGAATCATGATTTAAATCATGAATCATTAATTGAATCATGAATCATGAATCGAATCATGAATCATGAATCGAATCATGAATTGAATCATGAATCATGAATCATGAATCATTAATTGAATCAAGAATCATGAATCGAATCATGAATCATGAATCGAATCATGAATTGAATCATGAATTATGAATCATGAAATGAATCATGAATCATTAATCGAATCATGAATCATGAATTGAATCATGAATTGAATCATGAATCGAATCATGAACCATGAATCATGAATTGAATTATCAATCATGAATTGAATCATGAATTAATTCATGAATCATGAATCGAATCATGAATCAGGAACTGAATCATGAATTATGAATCATGAATCATGAATCATGAATCGAATCATAAATTATGAATCATGAATTGAATCATGAATCATGAACTGAATCATGAATTGAATCATGAATCATGAATCATGAAATGAATCATGAATCATGAATTGAATCATGAATCGAATCATGAATCATGAAATGAATCATGAATCATGAATTGAATCATGAATCATGAATCATGAATTGAATCATTAAATTAATCATGAATTGAATCATGAATCATGAATCGAATCATGAATCATGAATCATGAATCCAATCATAATTCATGAATCATGAATTGAATCATGAATCATGAATTGAATCATGAATTGAATCATGAATCATGAATCATGAAATGAATCATGAATTAAATCATGAAATGAATAATGAATCATGAATTGAATTATCAATCATGAATTGAATCATGAATTAATTCATGAATCATGAATCGAATCATGAATCAGGAACTGAATCATGAATTATGAATCATGAATCATGAATCATGAATCGAATCATAAATTATGAATCATGAATTGAATCATGAATCATGAACTGAATCATGAATTGAATCATGAATCATGAATCATGAAATGAATCATGAATCATGAATTGAATCATGAATCGAATCATGAATCATGAAATGAATCATGAATCATGAATTGAATCATGAATCATGAATCATGAATTGAATCATTAAATGAATCATGAATTGAATCATGAATCATGAATCGAATCATGAATCATGAATCATGAATCCAATCATAATTCATGAATCATGAATTGAATCATGAATCATGAACTAAATCATTAATTGAATCATGAATCATGAATCATGAAACGAATCATGAATCATGAATCAAATCATGAATCAAGAATCATGAATCATGAGTCATGAATCAAATCATGAATCATGAATTAAATCATGAATCATGAATCATGAATGGAATCATGAATCATGAATCGAATCATGAATTGAATCATGAATTGAATTATGAATCATGAAATAAATCATGAATCATGAATTGAATTATGAATCATGAATTGAATCATAAATCATGAATCATGAATTGAATCATGAATTGAATCATGAATCGTGAATCATGAATTGAATTATGAATCATGATTTAAATCATGAATCATTAATTGAATCATGAATCATGAATCGAATCATGAATCATGAATCGAATCATGAATTGAATCATGAATTATGAATCATGAAATGAATCATGAATCATTAATCGAATCATGAATCATGAATTGAATCATGAATTGAATCATGAATCGAATAATGAACCATGAATCATGAATTGATGAATTATGAATTGAATCATGAATTGAATCATGAATCATGAATCGAATCATGAATCAGGAATTGAATCATGAATTATGAATCATGAATCATGAATCGAATCATAAATCATGAATCATGAATTGAATCATGAATCATGAACTGAATCATGAATTGAATCATGAATCATGAAATGAATCATGAATCATGAATTGAATCATGAATCATGAATCGAATCATGAATTGAATCATGAATTATGAATCATGAAATGAATCATGAATCATGAATCGAATCATGAATCATGAATTGAATCATGAATTGAATCATGAATCGAATCATGAACCATGAATCATGAATTGAATTATGAATCATGAATTGAATCATGAATTGAATCATGAATCATGAATCGAATCATGAATCAGGAATTGAATCATGAATTATGAATCATGAATCATGAATCATGAATCGAATCATAAATCATGAATCATGAATTGAATCATGAATCATGAACTGAATCATGAATTGAATCATGAAATGAATCATGAATCATGAATTGAATCATGAATCGAATCATGAATCATGAATCGAAACATGAATCATGCTTTGAATCATGAATCATGAATCATGAATTGAATCATGAATCATGAATCATGAATGGAATCATGAATCATGAATGGAATCATGAATCAAGAATCGAATAATGAATCATGAATTGAATCATGAATTCAATAATGAATCATGAAATGAATCTTGAATCATGAATTGAATCATGAATCATGAATTGAATCATGAATCATGAATTGAATCATGAATCATGAATTGAATCATGAATCATGAATCATGAATCGAATCATGAATTGAATCATGCATCATGAATTGAATCATGATTTGAATCATGAATCATGAATCAAATCATGAATCATGAATTGAATCATGAATCATGAATTGAATCATAAATCATGAATTTTGAATCTAATCATGAATCATGAATCATGAATTGAATCATGAATCATGAATCATGAATCATAAATCATGAATCATGAATCGAATCATGAATCATGAATCATGAATCGAATCATGAATCATGAATCATGAATTGAATCATGAATCATGAACTGAATCATAATTTGAATCATGAATCATGAATCATGAAATGAATCATGAATCATGAATTGAATCATGAATTGAATCATAAATCATGAATCGAATCATGAATCATGAATTGAATCATGAATCATGACTTGATGATGCATGAAATGAATCATGAATTGAATCATGAATCATGAAACGAATCATGAATCGAATCATGAATCATGAATTAAATCATGAATTATGAATCATGAATCATGAATCAAATTATGAATCATGAATCATGAATTGAATCATGAATCATGAATTATGAATCATGAATCATGAATCAAATTATGAATCATGAATCATGAATTGAATCATGAATCATTAATCATGAATTGAATCATGAATCATGAACTAAATCATGAATTGAATCATGAATTATGAATTGAATCATGAATTGAATCATGAATTGTGAATCATGAAATGAATCATGCATTAAATCATGAAATGAATCATGAATCATGAATTGAATCATAAATCATTAATCATAAATTGAATCATGAATCTTGAACTAAATCATGAATCAAGAATCATGAATCATGAATCAAATCATTAATCATGAATTGAATCATAAATCATTAATCATGAATTGAATCATGAATCATGAGTCATGAATTATGAATTGAATCATGAATCATGAAACGAATCATGAATCATAAATTGAATCATGAATTGAATCATGATTTATGAATCGAATCATAATCATGAATCGAATCATGAATTGAATCATGAATCATGAATTGAATCATGAATCATGATTTAAATCATGAATCATTAATTGAATCATGAATCATGAATCGAATCATGAATTGAATCATGAAATGAATCATGAATCATGAATTGAATCATGAATCGAATCATGAATCATGAATCGAAACATGAATCATGCATTGAATCATGAATCATGAATCATGAATTGAATCATGAATCATGAATCATGAATGGAATCATGAATCATGAATGGAATCATGAATCAAGAATCGAATAATGAATCATGAATTGAATCATGAATTCAATAATGAATCATGAAATGAATCATGAATCATGAATTGAATCATGAATCATGAATCATGAATTGAATCATTAAATTAATCATGAATTGAATCATGAATCATGAATCGAATCATGAATCATGAATCCAATCATAATTCATGAATCATGAATTGAATCATGAATCATGAATTGAATCATGAATCATGAATTGAATCATGAATTGAATCATGAATCATGAATCATGAAATGAATCATGAATTAAATCATGAAATGAATAATGAATCATGAATTGAATTATCAATCATGAATTGAATCATGAATTAATTCATGAATCATGAATCGAATCATGAATCAGGAACTGAATCATGAATTATGAATCATGAATCATGAATCATGAATCGAATCATAAATTATGAATCATGAATTGAATCATGAATCATGAACTGAATCATGAATTGAATCATGAATCATGAATCATGAAATGAATCATGAATCATGAATTGAATCATGAATCGAATCATGAATCATGAAATGAATCATGAATCATGAATTGAATCATGAATCATGAATCATGAATTGAATCATTAAATGAATCATGAATTGAATCATGAATCATGAATCAAATCATGAATCATGAATCATGAATCCAATCATAATTCATGAATCATGAATTGAATCATGAATCATGAACTAAATCATTAATTGAATCATGAATCATGAATCATGAAACGAATCATGAATCATGAATCAAATCATGAATCAAGAATCATGAATCATGAGTCATGAATCGAATCATGAATCATGAATTAAATCATGAATCATGAATCATGAATGGAATCATGAATCATGAATCGAATCATGAATTGAATCATGAATTATGAATCATGAAATGAATCATGAATCATTAATCGAATCATGAATCATGAATTGAATCATGAATTGAATCATGAATCGAATCATGAACCATGAATCATGAATTGATGAATTATGAATTGAATCATGAATTGAATCATGAATCATGAATCGAATCATGAATCAGGAATTGAATCATGAATTATGAATCATGAATCATGAATCATGAATCGAATCATAAATCATGAATCATGAATTGAATCATGAATCATGAACTGAATCATGAATTGAATCATGAATCGTGAATCATGAATTGAATTATGAATCATGATTTAAATCATGAATCATTAATTGAATCATGAATCATGAATCGGATCATGAATCATGAATCGAATCATGAATTGAATCATGAATTATGAATCATGAAATGAATCATGAATCATTAATCGAATCATGAATCATGAATTGAATCATGAATTGAATCATGAATCGAATCATGAACCATGAATCATGAATTGATGAATTATGAATTGAATCATGAATTGAATCATGAATCATGAATCGAATCATGAATCAGGAATTGAATCATGAATTATGAATCATGAATCATGAATCATGAATCGAATCATAAATCATGAATCATGAATTGAATCATGAATCATGAACTGAATCATGAATTGAATCATGAATCATGAAATGAATCATGAATCATGAATTGAATCATGAATCATGAATCGAATCATGAATTGAATCATGAATTATGAATCATGAAATGAATCATGAATCATGAATTGAATCATGAATCATGAATCGAATCATGAATTGAATCATGAATTATGAATCATGAAATGAATCATGAATCATGAATCGAATCATGAATTATGAATTGAATCATGAATTGAATCATGAATCGAATCATGAACCATGAATCATGAATTGAATTATGAATCATGAATTGAATCATGAATTGAATCATGAATCATGAATCGAATCATGAATCAGGAATTGAATCATGAATTATGAATCATGAATCATGAATCATGAATCGAATCATAAATCATGAATCATGAATTGAATCATGAATCATGAACTGAATCATGAATTGAATCATGAAATGAATAATGAATCATGAATTGAATCATGAATCGAATCATGAATCATGAATCGAAACATGAATCATGCATTGAATCATGAATCATGAATCATGAATTGAATCATGAATCATGAATCATGAATGGAATCATGAATCATGAATGGAATCATGAATCAAGAATTGAATAATGAATCATGAATTGAATCATGAATTCAATAATGAATCATGAAATGAATCATGAATCATGAATTGAATCATGAATCATGAATCGAATCATGAATCATGAATTGAATCATGAATCATGAATTGAATCATGAATCATGAATCATGAATCGAATCATGAATTGAATCATGCATCATGAATTGAATCATGATTTGAATCATGAATCATGAATCAAATCATGAATCATGAATAGAATCATGAATCATGAATTGAATCATAAATCATGAATTTTGAATCTAATCATGAATCATGAATTGAATCATGAATCATGAATCATGAATCATAAATCATGAATCATGAATTGAATCATGAATCATGAATCATGAATCGAATCATGAATCATGAATCATGAATTGAATCATGAATCATGAACTGAATCATAATTTGAATCATGAATCATGAATCATGAAATGAATCATGAATCATGAATTGAATCATGAATTGAATCATAAATCATGAATCGAATCATGAATCATGAATTGAATCATGAATCATGACTTGATGATGCATGAAATGAATCATGAATTGAATCATGAATCATGAAACGAATCATGAATCGAATCATGAATCATGCATTAAATCATGAATTATGAATCATGAATCATGAATCAAATTATGAATCATGAATCATGAATTGAATCATGAATCATGAATTATGAATCATGAATCATGAATCAAATTATGAATCATGAATCATGAATTGAATCATGAATCATGAATTGAATCATGAATTGAATCATGAATTGTGAATCATGAAATAAATCATGCATTAAATCATGAAATTAATCATGAATCATGAATTGAATCATAAATCATTAATCATGAATTGAATCATGAATCATGAACTAAATCATGAATTGAATCATGAATTATGAATTGAATCATGAATTGAATCATGAATTGTGAATCATGAAATGAATCATGCATTAAATCATGAAATGAATCATGAATCATGAATTGAATCATGAATCTTGAACTAAATCATGAATCAAGAATCATGAATCATGAATCAAATCATTAATCATGAATTGAATCATAAATCATTAATCATGAATTGAATCATGAATCATGAGTCATGAATTATGAATTGAATCATGAATCATGAAACGAATCATGAATCATAAATTGAATCATGAATTGAATCATGATTTATGAATCGAATCATAATCATGAATCGAATCATGAATTGAATCATGAATCATGAATCATGAATTGAATCATGAATCATGATTTAAATCATGAATCATTAATTGAATCATGAATCATGAATCGAATTATGAATTGAATCATGAAATGAATCATGAATCATGAATTGAATCATGAATCGAATCATGAATCATGAATCGAAACATGAATCATGCATTGAATCATGAATCATGAATCATGAATTGAATCATGAATCATGAATCATGAATGGAATCATGAATCATGAATGGAATCATGAATCAAGAATCGAATAATGAATCATGAATTGAATCATGAATTCAATAATGAATCATGAAATGAATCATGAATCATGAATTGAATCATGAATCATGAATCGAATCATGAATCATGAATTGAATCATGAATTGAATCATGCATCATGAATTGAATCATGATTTGAATCATGAATCATGAATCAAATCATGAATCATGAATTGAATCATGAATCATGAATTGAATCATAAATCATGAATTTTGAACCTAATCATGAATCATGAATCATGAATTGAATCATGAATCATGAATCATGAATCATAAATCATGAATCATGAATCGAATCATGAATCATGAATCATGAATCGAATCATGAATCATGAATCATGAATTGAATCATGAATCATGAACTGAATCATAATTTGAATCATGAATCATGAATCATGAATTGAATCATGAATTGAATCATAAATCATGAATCGAATCATGAATCATGAATTGAATCATGAATCATGACTTGATGATGCATGAAATGAATCATGAATTGAATCATGAATCATGAAACGAATCATGAATCGAATCATGAATCATGAATTAAATCATGAATTATGAATCATGAATCATGAATCAAATTATGAATCATGAATCATGAATTGAATCATGAATCATGATTTATGAATCATGAATCATGAATCAAATTATGAATCATGAATCATGAATTGAATCATGAATCATGAATTGAATCATGAATTGAATCATGAATTGTGAATCATGAAATAAATCATGCATTAAATCATGAAATTAATCATGAATCATGAATTGAATCATAAATCATTAATCATGAATTGAATCATGAATCATGAACTAAATCATGAATTGAATCATGAATTATGAATTGAATCATGAATTGAATCATGAATTGTGAATCATGAAATGAATCATGCATTAAATCATGAAATGAATCATGAATCATGAATTGAATCATAAATCATTAATCATGAATTGAATCATGAATCTTGAACTAAATCATGAATCAAGAATCATGAAGCATGAATCAAATCATTAATCATGAATTGAATCATAAATCATTAATCATGAATTGAATCATGAATCATGAGTCATGAATTATGAATTGAATCATGAATCATGAAACGAATCATAAATCATAAATTGAATCATGAATTGAATCATGATTTATGAATCGAATCATAATCATGAATCGAATCATGAATTGAATCATGAATCATGAATCATGAATCATGAATTGAATCATGAATCATGATTTAAATCATGAATCATTAATTGAATCATGAATCATGAATCGAATCATGAATTGAATCATGAATTATGAATCATGAAATGAATCATGAATCATTAATCGAATCATGAATCATGAATTGAATCATAAATCATTAATCATGAATTGAATCATGAATCTTGAACTAAATCATGAATCAAGAATCATGAATCATGAATCAAATCACTAATCATAAATTGAATCATAAATTGAATCATAAATCATTAATCATGAATTGAATCATGAATCATGAGTCATGAATTATGAATTGAATCATGAATCATGAAACGAATCATGAATCATAAATTGAATCATGAATTGAATCATGATTTATGAATCGAATCATAATCATGAATCGAATCATGAATTGAATCATGAATCATGAATCATGAATCATGAATTGAATCATGAATCATGATTTAAATCATGAATCATTAATTGAATCATGAATCATGAATCGAATCATGAATTGAATCATGAATTATGAATCATGAAATGAATCATGAATCATTAATCGAATCATGAATCATGAATTCAATCATGAATTCAATCATGAATCGAATCATGAACCATGAATCATGAATTGAATTATGAATCATGAATTGAATCATGAATTGAATCATGAATCATGAATCGAATCATGAATCAGGAATTGAATCATGAATTATGAATCATGAATCATGAATAATGAATTGAATCATAAATCATGAATCATGAATTCAATCATGAATCATGAACTGAATCATGAATTGAATCATAAATCATTAATCATGAAATGAATCATGAATTATGAACTAAATCATGAATTGAATCATGAATCATGAATCATGAATTGAATCATGAATCATGAATTGAATCATGAATTGAATCATGAATCATGAATCGAATCATGAATCAGGAATTGAATCATGAATTATGAATCATGAATCATGAATAATGAATTGAATCATAAATCATGAATCATGAATTCAATCATGAATCATGAACTGAATCATGAATTGAATCATAAATCATTAATCATGAAATGAATCATGAATTATGAACTAAATCATGAATTGAATCATGAATCATGAATCATGAATTGAATCATGAATCATGAATGGAATCATGAATCAGGAATTAAAGCATGAATCATGAATCATGTATCATGAATCGAATCATGAATCATGAATCATGAATTGAATCATAAATCATTAATCATGAATTGAATCATGAATCATGAACTAAATCATGAATCAAGAATCATGAATCATGAATCAAGAATCATGAATCATGAATCATGAATTGAATCATAAATCATGAATTGAATCATGAATCATGAATTGAATCATGAATTAAATCATGAATCAAATCATGAATCATGAATCATGAATCATGAATTGAATCCTGAATTAAATCATGAATCAAATCATGAATCATGAATCATGAATTGAATCATGAATCATGAATTGAATCATGAATTGAATCATGAATCGTGAGTCATGAATTGAATCGTGAATCATGAATTGAATCATGAATCATGAATTGAATCATGAATTGAATCATGAATCATGAACTAAATCATGAATCAAGATTCATGAATCATGAATTTAAATCATGAATCATGAATCATGAGTTGAATCATGAATCTTGAATCATGAATTGAATCATGAATCATGAATCATGAATTGAATCATGAATCATGAATTGAATCATGAATGATGAATCATGAATTATGAATTGAATCATGAATCATGAAACGAATCATGAATCATGAATTGAATCATGAATTGAATCATAATTTATGAATCGAATCATGAATCATGAATCATGAATTGAATCATGAATCATGAATTATGAATGGAATCATGAATCATGAATGGAATCATGAATCATGAATCGAATCATGAATCATGAATCGAATCATGAATCATGAATCGAATCATGAATCATGAATTGAATCATGAATTGAATAATGAATCATGAAATGAATCATGAATCATGAATCGAATCATGAATCATGAATCGAATCATGAATCATGAATTGAATTATGAATCATGAATCGAATCATGAATCATGAATTGAATCATGAATCATGAATCATGAATTGAATCATGAATCAAATCATGAATCGTGAATCATGAATTGAATCATGAATCATGAATTGAATCATGAATCATGAATTGAATCATGAATTGAATCATGAATCGTGAATCATGAATTGAATCATGAATCATGAATTGAATCATGAATTGAATCATGAATCGTGAATCATGAAATAAATCATTAATAATTCATGAAATGAATCATGAATCATGAATTGAATCATAAATCATTAAGCATGAATTGAATCATGAATCATGAACTAAATCATGACTTGAATTATGAATCATGAATCATGAATCATGAATCAAATCATGAATCATGAATTGAATCATGAATCATGAATCATGAATTGAATCATTAAATGAATCATGAATTAAATCATGAATCATGAATCGAATCATGAATCATGAATTGAATCATATATTATGAATCATGAATCATGAATCCAATCATGAATCATGAATCTTGAATTGAATCATGAATCATGAATTGAATCATGAATTGAATCATGAATCATGAATCATGAAATGAATCATGAATTAAATCATGAAATGAATAATGAATCATGAATTGAATCATAAATCATTAATCATGAATTGAATCATGAATCATGAATCATGAATGGAATCATGAATGATGAATCGAATCATGAATCATGAATTGAATCATGAATCATGAATCATGAATCGAATCTTGAATTATGAATTGAATCATGAATCATGAATCATGAATTGAATCATGAATTGAATCATGAATCATGAATCATGAATTGAATTATGACACATGATTTAAATCATGAATCATTAATTGAATCATGAATCATGAATCGAATCATGAATCATGAATCGAATCATGAATCATGAATCGAATCATGAATTGAATCATGAATTATGAATCATGAAATGAATCATGAATCATTAATCGAATCATGAATCATGAATTGAATCATGAATTGAATCATGAATTGAATCATGAATCGAATCATAAACCATGAATCATGAATTGAATTATCAATCATGAATTGAATCATGAATTAATTCATGAATCATGAATCGAATCATGAATCAGGAACTGAATCATGAATTATGAATCATGAATCGAATCATAAATTATGAATCATGAATTGAATCATGAATCATGAATTGAATCATGAATCGAATCATGAATTGAATCATTAAATTAATCATGAATTGAATCATGAATCATGAATCGAATCATGAATCATGAATCATGAATCCAATCATAATTCATGAATCATGAATTGAATCATGAATTGAATCATGAATCATGAATCATGAAATGAATCATGAATTAAATCATGAAATGAATTATGAATCATGAATTGAATCATGAATCGAATCATGAATCATGAAATGAATCATGAATCATGAATTGAATCATGAATCATGAATCATGAATTGAATCATTAAATTAATCATGAATTGAATCATGAATCATGAATCGAATCATGAATCATGAATCATGAATCCAATCATAATTCATGAATCATGAATTGAATCATGAATTGAATCATGAATCATGAATCATGAAATGAATCATGAATTAAATCATGAAATGAATAATGAATCATGAATTGAATTATCAATCATGAATTGAATCATGAATTAATTCATGAATCATGATTCGAATCATGAATCAGGAACTGAATCATGAATTATGAATCATGAATCATGAATCATGAATCGAATCATAAATTATGAATCATGAATTGAATCATGAATCATGAACTGAATTATGAATTGAATCATGAATCATGAATCATGAAATGAATCATGAATCATGAATTGAATCATGAATCGAATCATGAATCATGAAATGAATCATGAATCATGAATTGAATCATGAATCATGAATCATGAATTGAATCATTAAATGAATCATGAATTGAATCATGAATCATGAATCGAATCATGAATCATGAATCATGAATCCAATCATAATTCATTAATCATGAATTGAATCATGAATCATGAATTAAATCATTAATTGAATCATGAATCATGAATCATGAAACGAATCATGAATCATGAATCAAATCATGAATCAAGAATCATGAATCATGAGTCATGAATCGAATCATGAATCATGAATTAAATCATGAATCATGAATCATGAATGGAATCATGAATCATGAATCGAATCATGAATTGAATCATGAATCGTGAATCATGAATTGAATCATCAATTGAATCATGAATCGTGAATCATGAATTGAATTATGAATCATGATTTAAATCATGAATCATTAATTGAATCATGAATCATGAATCGAATCATGAATCATGAATCGAATCATGAATTGAATCATGAATTATGAATCATGAAATGAATCATGAATCATTAATCGAATCATGAATCATGAATTGAATCATGAATTGAATCATGAATCGAATCATGAACCATGAATCATGAATTGAATTATGAATCATGAATTGAATCATGAATTGAATCATGAATCATGAATCGAATCATGAATCAGGAATTGAATCATGAATTATGAATCATGAATCATGAATCATGAATCGAATCATAAATCATGAATCATGAATTGAATCATGAATCAGGAATTGAATCATGAATTATGAAACATGAATCATGAATCATGAATCGAATCATAAATCATGAATCATGAATTGAATCATGAATCATGAACTGAATCATGAATTGAATCATGAATCATGAAATGAATCATGAATCATGAATTGAATCATGAATCATGAATCATGAATCATGAATTGAATCATGAATCATTAATTGAATCATGAATCATGAATCGAATCATGAATTGAATCATGAATTATGAATCATGAAATGAATCATGAATCATGAATCGAATCATGAATCATGAATTGAATCATGAATTGAATCATGAATCGAATTATGAACCATGAATCATGAATTGAATTATGAATCATGAATTGAATCATGAATTGAATCATGAATAATGAATCGAATCATGAATCAGGAATTGAATCATGAATTATGAATCATGAATCATGAATCATGAATCGAATCATAAATCATGAATCATGAATTGAATCATGAATCATGAACTGAATCATGAATTGAATCATGAAATGAATCATGAATCATGAATTGAATCATGAATCGAATCATGAATCATGAATCGAAACATGAATCATGCATTGAATCATGAATCATGAATTGAATCATGAATCATGAATCATGAATGGAATCATGAATCATGAATGGAATCATGAATCAAGAATCGAATAATGAATCATGAATTGAATCATGAATTCAATAATGAATCATGAAATGAATCATGAATCATGAATTGAATCATGAATCATGAATCGAATCATGAATCATGAATTGAATCATGAATCATGAATTGAATCATGAATCATGAATCATGAATCGAATCATGAATTGAATCATGCATCATGAATTGAATCATGATTTGAATCATGAATCATGAATCAAATCATGAATCATGAATTGAATCATGAATCATGAATTGAATCATAAATCATGAATTTTGAATCTAATCATGAATCATGAATCATGAATTGAATCATGAATCATGAATCATGAATCATAAATCATGAATCATGAATCGAATCATGAATCATGAATCATGAATCGAATCATGAATCATGAATCATGAATTGAATCATGAATCATGAACTGAATCATAATTTGAATCATGAATCATGAATCATGAAATGAATCATGAATCATGAATTGAATCATGAATTGAATCATAAATCATGAATCGAATCATGAATCATGAATTGAATCATGAATCATGACTTGATGATGCATGAAATGAATCATGAATTGAATCATGAATTGTGAATCATGAAATAAATCATGCATTAAATCATGAAATGAATCATGAATCATGAATTGAATCATAAATCATTAATCATGAATTGAATCATGAATCATGAACTAAATCATGAATTGAATCATGAATTATGAATTGAATCATGAATCATGAAACGAATCATGAATCGAAACATGAATCATGAATTAAATCATGAATTATGAATCATGAATCATGAATCAAATTATGAATCATGAATCATGAATCATGAATCAAATTATGAATCATGAATCATGAATTGAATCATGAATCATGAATTATGAATCATGAATCATGAATCAAATTATGAATCATGAATCATGAATTGAATCATAAATCATGAATTGAATCATGAATTGAATCATGAATTGTGAATCATGAAATGAATCATGCATTAAATCATGAAATGAATCATGAATCATGAATTGAATCATAAATCATTAATCATGAATTGAATCATGAATCTTGAACTAAATCATGAATCAAGAATCATGAATCATGAATCAAATCATTAATCATGAATTGAATCATAAATCATTAATCATGAATTGAATCATGAATCATGAGTCATGAATTATGAATTGAATCATGAATCATGAAACGAATCATGAATCATAAATTAAATCATGAATTGAATCATGATTTATGAATCGAATCATGAATCATGAATCGAATCATAAATCATGAATCAAGAATTGAATCATGATTAATGAATCGAATCATGAATGATGAATCGAATCATGAATCATGAATCGAATCATGAATCATGAATTGAATCATGAATTGAATAATGAATCATGAAATGAATCATGAATCATAAATTGAATCATGAATCGTGAATGGAATCATATATCATGAATCGAATCATGAATCATGAATCATGAATTGAATCATGAATCATGAACTGAATCATATTTTGAATCACGAATCATGAATCATGAAATGAATCATGAATCATGAATTGAATCATGAATTGAATCATAAATCATGAATTGAATCATGAATAATGAATCATGAATTGAATCATGAATCATGACTTGATGATGCATGAAATGAATCATGAATATAATCATGAATCATGAAACGAATCATGAATCGAATCATGAATCATGAATTGAATCATGAATTATGAATCATGAATCATGAATCAAATTATGAATCATGAATCATGAATTGAATCATGAATCATGAATTGAATCATGAATTGAATCATGAATTGTGAATCATGAAATGAATCATGCATTAAATCATGAAATGAATCATGATTCATGAATTGAATCATAAATCATTAATCATGAATTGAATCATGAATCATGAACTAAATCATGAATTGAATCATGAATTATGAATTGAATCATGAATTGAATCATGAATTGTGAATCATGAAATGAATCATGCATTAAATCATGAATTGAATCATGAATCATGAATTGAATCATAAATCATTAATCATGAATTGAATCATGAATCATGAACTAAATCATGAATCAAGAATCATGAATCATGAATCAAATCATGAATCATGAATTGAATCATGAATCATTAATCATGAATTGAATCATGAATCATGAATCATGAATCATGAATTGAATCATGAATTGAATCATAAATCATGAATCGAATCATGAATCATGAATTGAATCATGAATCATGACTTGATGATGCATGAAATGAATCATGAATTGAATCATGAATCATGAAACGAATCATGAATCGAATCATGAATAATGAATTAAATCATGAATTATGAATCATGAATCATGAATCAAATTATGAATCATGAATCATGAATTGAATCATGAATCATGAATTGAATCATGAATTGAATCATGAATTGTGAATCATGAAATGAATCATGCATTAAATCATGAAATGAATCATGAATCATGAATTGAATCATAAATCATTAATCATGAATTGAATCATGAATCATGAACTAAATCATGAATCAAGAATCATGAATCATGAATCAAATCATGAATCATGAATTGAATCATGAATCATTAATCATGAATTGAATCATGAATCATGAGTCATGAATTATGAATTGAATTATGAATCATGAAACGAATCATGAATCATGAATTGAATCATGATTTATAAATCGAATCATGAATCATGAATCGAATCATGAATCATGAATTGAATCATGAATCATGAATGGAATCATGAATCATGAATTGAATCATGAATCATGAATCAAATCATGAATCATAAATTGAATCATGAATTGAATAATGAATCATGAATGGAATCATGAATCATGAATCGAATCATGAATCATGAATTGAATCATGAATCATGAATTGAATCATGAATCATGAATTGAATCATGAATCATGAATCAAATCATGAATCATAAATTGAATCATGAATTGAATAATGAATCATGAATGGAATCATGAATCATGAATCGAATCATGAATCATGAATTGAATCATGAATCATGAATTGAATCATGAATCATGAATCATTAATTGAATCATGAATCATGAAATAAATCATGAATTGAATCATGAATTGAATCATGAATCATGAATTAAATCATGAATTGAATCATGAATTGAATGATGAATCATGAATTGAATGATGAATCATGAATTGAATCATGAATCATGAATTGAATCATGAATCATGAATCGAATCATGAATCATGCATTGAATCATGAATCATGAATCATGAATTAAATCATGAATCAAATCTTGAATCATGAATCATGAATTGAATCATGAATCATGAATTGAATCATGAATCGTGAATCATGAATTGAATCATGAATCATGAATTGAATCATGAATTGAATCATGAATCATGAACTAAATCATGAATCAAGATTTATGAATCATGAATTTAAATCATGAATCATGAATCATGAATTGAATCATGAATCATGAATCATGAATTGAATCATGAAATATTGAATCATGAATTGAATCATGAATCATGAAACGAATCATGAATCATGAATTGAATCATGAATTGAATCATAATTTATGAATCCAATCATGAATCATGAATCATAAATTGAATCATGAATCATGAATTATGAATGGAATCATGAATCATGAATGGAATCATGAATCATGAATCGAATCATGAATCATGAATCGAATCATGAATCATGAATCGAATCATGAATCATGAATTGAATCATGAATTGAATAATGAATCATGAAATGAATCATGAATCGAATCATGAATCATGAATCGAATCATGAATCATGAATTGAATTATGAATCATGAATCGAATCATGAATCATGAAGTGAATCATAAATCATGAATCATGAATTGAATCATGAATCATGAATTGAATCATGAATTGAATCATGAATTGAATCATGAATCGTGAATCATGAATTGAATCATGAATCATGAATTAAATCATGAATTGAATAATGAATCGTGTATCATGAAATAAATCATGAATCATGAACTAAATCATGAATCAAGAATCATGAATCCTGAATCAAATCATGAATCATGAATCATGAATTGAATCATGAATCATGAATCATTATTTGAATCATGAATCATGAATTATGAATTGAATCATGAATCATGAAACGAATCATGAATCATGAATTGAATCATGAATTAAATCATGATTTATGAATCGAATCATGAATCATGAATCAAATCATGAATCATGAATCATGAATCATGAATTGAATCATGAATCATGAATCATGAATTGAATCATGAATCATGAATCATGAATGGAATCATGAATCATGAATGGAATCATGAATCAAGAATCGAATAATGAATCATGAATTGAATCATGAATTGAATAATGAATAATGAAATGAATCATGAATCATGAATTGAATCATGAATCATGAATCGAATCATGAATCATGAATTGAATCATGAATCATGAATTGAATCATGAATCAGGAATCGAATCATGAATCGAATCATGCATCATTAATTGAATCATGATTTGAATCATGAATCATGAATCATGAATCGAATCATGAATCATGAATTGAATCATGAATCATGAATTGAATCATAAATCATGAATTTTGAATCTAATCATGAATCTTGAATCATGAATCATGAATCATGAATCATAAATCATGAATCATGAATTGAATCCTGAATCATGAATCATGAATCATAAATCATGAATCATGAATCGAATCATGAATCATGAAACATGAATCATGAATCATGAATCGAATCATGAATCATGAATCATGAACTGAATCATAATTTGAATCATGAATCATGAATCATGAAATGAATCATGAATCATGAATGGAATCATGAATTGAATCATAAATCATGAATCATGAAATGAATCATGAATTGAATCATGAATCATGACTTGATGATGCATGAAATGAATCATGAATTGAATCATGAATCATGAAACGAATCATGAATCGAATCATGAATCATGAATTGAATCATGAAATATGAATCATGAATAATGAATCAAATTATGAATCATGAATCATGAATTTAATCATGAATCATGATTTGAATCATGAATTGAATCATGAATTGTGAATCATGAAATGAATCATGCATTAAATCATGAAATGAATCATGAATCATGAATTGAATCATAAATCATTAATCATGAATTGAATCATGAATCATGAACTAAATCATGAATCAAGAATCATGAATGATGAATCAAATCATGAATCATGAATTGAATCATGAATCATTAATCATGAATTGAATCATGAATCATGAGTCATGAATTATGAATTGAATCATGAATCATGAAACGAATCATGAATCATAAATTGAATCATGAATTGAATCATGATTTATGAATCGAATCATGAATCATGAATTGAATCATGAATCATGAATCGAATCATGAATCAGGAATTGAATCATGAATTTTGAATCATGAATCATGAATCATGAATTGAATCATGAATCATGAATCGAATCATGAATCATGAATTGAAGCATGAATTGAATAATGAATCATGAAATGAATCATGAATCATGAATCGAATCATGAATCATGAATCATGAATTGAATCATGAATCATGAACTGAATCATAATTTGAATCATGAATCATGAATCATGAAATGAATCATGAATCATGAATTGAATCATGAATTGAATCATAAATCATGAATCGAATCATGAATCATGAATTGAATCATGAATCATGACTTGATGATGCATGAAATGAATCATGAATTGAATCATGAATCATGAAACGAATCATCAATCGAATCACGAATCATGAATTGAATCATGAATTATGAATCATGAATCATGAATCAAATTATGAATCAAATCATGAATCATGAATCATGAATTGAATCATGAATTAAATCATGAATCAAATCATGAATCATGAATCATGAATTGAATCATGAATCATGAATTGAATCATGAATTGAATCATGAATCGTGAGTCATGAATTGAATCGTGAATCATGAATTGAATCATGAATCATGAATTGAATCATGAATTGAATCATGAATCATGAACTAAATCATGAATCAAGATTCATGAATCGTGAATTTAAATCATGAATCATGAATCAAATTATGAATCATGAATCATGAATTGAATCATGAATCATGAATTGAATCATGAATTGTGAATCATGAAATGAATCATGCATTAAATCATGAAATGAATCATGATTCATGAATTGAATCATAAATCATTAATCATGAATTGAATCATGAATCATGAACTAAATCATGAATTGAATCATGAATTATGAATTGAATCATGAATTGAATCATGAATTGTGAATCATGAAATGAATCATGCATTAAATCATGAATTGAATCATGAATCATGAATTGAATCATAAATCATTAATCATGAATTGAATCATGAATCATGAACTAAATCATGAATCAAGAATCATGAATCATGAATCAAATCATGAATCATGAATTGAATCAT
The DNA here is from genome assembly GCF_038048845.1 of Mixophyes fleayi. NCBI lineage: Eukaryota > Metazoa > Chordata > Amphibia > Anura > Limnodynastidae > Mixophyes > Mixophyes fleayi. The sequence continues at coordinate 52,838 of NW_027446200.1, read as the reverse complement.
GAATCATTAATCATGAATTGAATCATGAATCATGAATCATGAATCATGAATTGAATCATGAATTGAATCATAAATCATGAATCGAATCATGAATCATGAATTGAATCATGAATCATGACTTGATGATGCATGAAATGAATCATGAATTGAATCATGAATCATGAAACGAATCATGAATCGAATCATGAATAATGAATTAAATCATGAATTATGAATCATGAATCATGAATCAAATTATGAATCATGAATCATGAATTGAATCATGAATCATGAATTGAATCATGAATTGAATCATGAATTGTGAATCATGAAATGAATCATGCATTAAATCATGAAATGAATCATGAATCATGAATTGAATCATAAATCATTAATCATGAATTGAATCATGAATCATGAACTAAATCATGAATCAAGAATCATGAATCATGAATCAAATCATGAATCATGAATTGAATCATGAATCATTAATCATGAATTGAATCATGAATCATGAGTCATGAATTATGAATTGAATCATGAATCATGAAACGAATCATGAATCATGAATTGAATCATGATTTATAAATCGAATCATGAATCATGAATGGAATCATGAATCATGAATCATGAATTGAATCATGAATCATGAATGGAATCATGAATCATGAATTGAATCATGAATCATGAATCAAAGCATGAATCATAAATTGAATCATGAATTGAATAATGAAGCATGAATGGAATCATGAATCATGAATCGAATCATGAATCATGAATTGAATCATGAATCATGAATCATGAATTGAATCATGAATCATGAATCAAATCATGAATCATAAATTGAATCATGAATTGAATAATGAATCATGAATGGAATCATGAATCATGAATCGAATCATGAATCATGAATTGAATCATGAATCATGAATTGAATCATGAATCATGAATCATTAATTGAATCATGAATCATGAAATAAATCATGAATTGAATCATGAATTGAATCATGAATCATGAATTAAATCATGAATTGAATCATGAATTGAATCATGAATCATGAATTGAATGATGAATCATGAATTGAATCATGAATCATGAATTGAATCATGAATCATGAATCGAATCATGAATCATGCATTGAATCATGAATCATGAATCATGAATTAAATCATGAATCAAATCTTGAATCATGAATCATGAATTGAATCATGAATCATGAATTGAATCATGAATCGTGAATCATGAATTGAATCATGAATCATGAATTGAATCATGAATTGAATCATGAATCATGAACTAAATCATGAATCAAGATTTATGAATCATGAATTTAAATCATGAATCATGAATCATGAATTGAATCATGAATCATGAATCATGAATTGAATCATGAAATATTGAATCATGAATTGAATCATGAATCATGAATCATGAATTATGAATTGAATCATGAATCATGAAACGAATCATGAATCATGAATTGAATCATGAATTGAATCATAATTTATGAATCCAATCATGAATCATGAATCATAAATTGAATCATGAATCATGAATTATGAATGGAATCATGAATCATGAATCGAATCATGAATCATGAATCGAATCATGAATCATGAATCGAATCATGAATCATGAATTGAATCATGAATTGAATAATGAATCATGAAATGAATCATGAATCGAATCATGAATCATGAATCGAATCATGAATCATGAATTGAATTATGAATCATGAATCGAATCATGAATCATGAAGTGAATCATGAATCATGAATCATGAATTGAATCATGAATCATGAATTGAATCATGAATTGAATCATGAATTGAATCATGAATCGTGAATCATGAATTGAATCATGAATCATGAATTAAATCATGAATTGAATAATGAATCGTGAATCATGAAATAAATCATTAATTAATTCATGAAATGAATCATGAATCATGAACTAAATCATGAATCAAGAATCATGAATCATGAATCAAATCATGAATCATGAATCATGAATTGAATCATGAATCATGAATCATTATTTGAATCATGAATCATGAATTATGAATTGAATCATGAATCATGAAACGAATCATGAATCATGAATTGAATCATGAATTAAATCATGATTTATGAATCGAATCATGAATCATGAATCAAATCATGAATCATGAATCATGAATCATGAATTGAATCATGAATCATGAATCATGAATTGAATCATGAATCATGAATCATGAATGGAATCATGAATCATGAATGGAATCATGAATCAAGAATCGAATAATGAATCATGAATTGAATAATGAATTGAATAATGAATAATGAAATGAATCATGAATCATGAATTGAATCATGAATCATGAATCGAATCATGAATCATGAATTGAATCATGAATCATGAATTGAATCATGAATCAGGAATCGAATCATGAATCGAATCATGCATCATTAATTGAATCATGATTTGAATCATGAATCATGAATCATGAATCGAATCATGAATCATGAATTGAATCATGAATCATGAATTGAATCATAAATCATGAATTTTGAATCTAATCATGAATCTTGAATCATGAATCATGAATCATGAATCATAAATCATGAATCATGAATTGAATCCTGAATCATGAATCATGAATCATAAATCATGAATCATGAATCGAATCATGAATCATGAAACATGAATCATGAATCATGAATCGAATCATGAATCATGAATCATGAACTGAATCATAATTTGAATCATGAATCATGAATCATGAAATGAATCATGAATCATGAATGGAATCATGAATTGAATCATAAATCATGAATCATGAAATGAATCATGAATTGAATCATGAATCATGACTTGATGATGCATGAAATGAATCATGAATTGAATCATGAATCATGAAACGAATCATGAATCGAATCATGAATCATGAATTGAATCATGAAATATGAATCATGAATAATGAATCAAATTATGAATCATGAATCATGAATTTAATCATGAATCATGATTTGAATCATGAATTGAATCATGAATTGTGAATCATGAAATGAATCATGCATTAAATCATGAAATGAATCATGAATCATGAATTGAATCATAAATCATTAATCATGAATTGAATCATGAATCATGAACTAAATCATGAATTGAACCATGAATTTTGAATTGAATCATGAATTGAATCATGAATTGTGAATCATGAAATGAATCATGCATTAAATCATGAAATGAATCATGAATCATGAATTGAATCATAAATCATTAATCATGAATTGAATCATGAATCATGAACTAAATCATGAATCAAGAATCATGAATGATGAATCAAATCATGAATCATGAATTGAATCATGAATCATTAATCATGAATTGAATCATGAATCATGAGTCATGAATTATGAATTGAATCATGAATCATGAAACGAATCATGAATCATAAATTGAATCATGAATTGAATCATGATTTATGAATCGAATCATGAATCATGAATTGAATCATGAATCATGAATCGAATCATGAATCAGGAATTGAATCATGAATTATGAATCATGAATCATAAATCATGAATTGAATCATGAATCATGAATCGAATCATGAATCATGAATTGAAGCATGAATTGAATAATGAATCATGAAATGAATCATGAATCATGAATTGAATCATGAATCATGAATGGAATCATATATCATGAATCGAATCATGAATCATGAATCATGAATTGAATCATGAATCATGAACTGAATCATAATTTGAATCATGAATCATGAATCATGAAATGAATCATGAATCATGAATTGAATCATGAATTGAATCATAAATCATGAATCGAATCATGAATCATGAATTGAATCATGAATCATGACTTGATGATGCATGAAATGAATCATGAATTGAATCATGAATCATGAAACGAATCATCAATCGAATCACGAATCATGAATTGAATCATGAATTATGAATCATGAATCATGAATCAAATTATGAATCAAATCATGAATCATGAATCATGAATTGAATCATGAATTAAATCATGAATCAAATCATGAATCATGAATCATGAATTGAATCATGAATCATGAATTGAATCATGAATTGAATCATGAATCGTGAGTCATGAATTGAATCGTGAATCATGAATTGAATCATGAATCATGAATTGAATCATGAATTGAATCATGAATCATGAACTAAATCATGAATCAAGATTCATGAATCGTGAATTTAAATCATGAATCATGAATCATGAGTTGAATCATGAATCTTGAATCATGAATTGAATCATGAATCATGAATCATGAATTGAATCATGAATCATGAATCATGAATTATGAATTGAATCATGAATCATGAAACGAATCATGAATCATGAATTGAATCATGAATTGAATCATAATTTATGAATCGAATCATGAATCATGAATCATGAATTGAATCATGAATCATGAATTATGAATGGAATCATGAATCATGAATGGAATCATGAATCATGAATCGAATCATGAATCATGAATCGAATCATGAATCATGAATTGAATCATGAATTGAATAATGAATCATGAAATGAATCATGAATCATGAATCGAATCATGAATCATAATTCGAATCATGAATCATGAATTGAATTATGAATCATGAATCGAATCATGAATCATGAATTGAATCATGAATCATGAATCATGAATTGAATCATGAATCAAATCATGAATCGTGAATCATGAATTGAATCATGAATCATGAATTGAATCATGAATTGAATCATGAATCGTGAATCATGAATTGAATCATGAATCATGAATTGAATCATGAATCGTGAATCATGAAATAAATCATTAATAATTCATGAAATGAATCATGAATCATGAATTGAATCATAAATCATTAAGCATGAATTGAATCATGAATCATGAACTAAATCATGAATCATGAATCATGAATCAAATCATGAATCATGAATTGAATTATGAATCATGAATCATGAATTGAATCAATAAATGAATCATGAATTAAATCATGAATCATGAATCGAATCATGAATCATGAATCGAATCATGAATCATGAATTGAATCATATATCATGAATCATGAATCATGAATTGAATCATTAATCATTAATCATGAATTGAATCATGAATCATGAATTGAATCATGAATTGAATCATGAATCATGAATCATAAAATGAATCATGAATTAAATCATGAAATGAATAATGAATCATGAATTGAATCATTAATCATTAATCATGAATTGAATCATGAATCATGAACTAAATCATGAATTGAATTATGAATCATGAATCATGAAACGAATCATGAATCATGAATCAAATCATGAATCAAGAATCATGAATCATGAGTCATGAATCGAATCATGAATCATGAATCATGAATTGAATCATGAATCATGAATCATGAATGGAATCATGAATCATGAATCGAATCATGAATCATGATCTGAATCATGAATCATGAATCATGAATTGAATCATGAATTGAATCATGAATCATGAATCATGAATTGAATTATGAATCATGATTTAAATCATGAATCATTAATTGAATCATGAATCATGAAACGAATCATGAATCATGAATCAAATCATGAATCAAGAATCATGAATCATGAGTCATGAATCGAATCATGAATCATGAATCATGAATTGAATCATGAATCATGAATCATGAATGGAATCATGAATCATGAATCGAATCATGAATCATGATCTGAATCATGAATCATGAATCATGAATTGAATCATGAATCGAATCATGAATCATGAAATGAATCATGAATCATGAATTGAATCATGAATCATGAATCATGAATTGAATCATTAAATGAATCATGAATTGAATCATGAATCATAAATCGAATCATGAATCATGAATCATGAATCAAATCATAATTCATGAATCATGAATTGAATCATGAATCATGATTTGAATCATGAATTGAATCATGAATCATGAATCATGAAATGAATCATGAATTAAATCATGAAATGAATAATGAATCATGAATTGAATCATAAATCATTAATCATGAATTGAATCATGAATCATGAACTAAATCATTAATTGAATCATGAAAATAAATGATGATGATGATGATGATGATGATCATGAATCATGAAACGAATCATGAATCATGAATCAAATCATGAATCAAGAATCATGAATCATGAGTCATGAATCGAATCATGAATCATGAATTAAATCATGAATCATGAATCATGAATGGAATCATGAATCATGAATCGAATCATGAATTGAATCATGAATTGAATTATGAATCATGAAATAAATCATGAATCATAAATTGAATTATGAATCATGAATTGAATCATGAATCATGAATCATGAATTGAATCATGAATTGAATCATGAATCATGAATCATGAATTGAATTATGAATCATGAATTGAATCATGAATTATGAATTGAATCATGAATTGAATCATGAATCATGAATCATAAAATGAATCATGAATTAAATCATGAAATGAATAATGAATCATGAATTGAATCATTAATCATTAATCATGAATTGAATCATGAATCATGAACTAAATCATGAATTGAATTATGAATCATGAATCATGAAACGAATCATGAATCATGAATCAAATCATGAATCAAGAATCATGAATCATGAGTCATGAATCGAATCATGAATCATGAATCATGAATTGAATCATGAATCATGAATCATGAATGGAATCATGAATCATGAATCGAATCATGAATCATGAATTGAATCATGAATCATGAATCATGAATTGAATCATGAATTGAATCATGAATCATGAATCATGAATTGAATTATGAATCATGATTTAAATCATGAATCATTAATTGAATCATGAATCGAATCATGAATCATGAATCGAATCATGAATTGAATCATGAATCATGAATCATGAATCATTAATTGAATCATGAATTATGAATCGAATCATGAATCATGAATCAAATCATGAATTGAATCATGAATTATGAATCATGAAATGAATCATGAATCATTAATCGAATCATGAATCATGAATTGAATCATGAATTGAATCATGAATTGAATCATGAATCGAATCATGAACCATGAATCATGAATTGAATTATCAATCATGAATTGAATCATGAATTAATTCATGAATCATGAATCGAATCATGAATCAGGAACTGAATCATGAATTATGAATCATGAATCATGAATCATGAATCGAATCATAAATTATGAATCATGAATTGAATCATGAATCATGAACTGAATCATGAATTGAATCATGAATCATGAAATGAATCATGAATCATGAATTGAATCATGAATCATGAATCATGAATTGAATCATTAAATGAATCATGAATTGAATCATGAATCATGAATCGAATCATGAATCATAATTCCAATCATAATTCATGAATCATGAATTGAATCATGAATCATGAATTGAATCATGAATTGAATCATGAATCATGAATCATGAAATGAATCATGAATTAAATCATGAAATGAATAATGAATCATGAATTGAATCATAAATCATTAATCATGAATTGAATCATGAATCATGAACTAAATCATTAATTGAATCATGAATCATGAATCATGAAACGAATCATGAATCATGAATCAAATCATGAATCAAGAATCATGAATCATGAGTCATGAATCGAATCATGAATCATGAATTAAATCATGAATCATGAATCATGAATGGAATCATGAATCATGAATCGAATCATGAATTGAATCATGAATTGAATTATGAATCATGAAATAAATCATGAATCATGTATTGAATTATGAATCATGAATTGAATCATGAATCATGAATCATGAATTGAATCATGAATTGAATCATGAATCATGAATCATGAATTGAATTATGAATCATGATTTAAATCATGAATCATTAATTGAATCATGAATCATGAATCGAATCATGAATCATGAATCGAATCATGAATTGAATCATGAATTATGAATCATGAAATGAATCATGAATCATGAATCGAATCATGAATCATGAATCGAATCATGAATTGAATCATGAATCGAATCATGAACCATGAATCATGAATTGAATTATGAATCATGAATTGAATCATGAATTGAATCATGAATCATGAATCGAATCATGAATCAGGAATTGAATCATGAATTATGAATCATGAATCATGAATCATAAATCGAATAATAAATCATGAATCATGAATTGAATCATGAATCATGAACTGAATCATGAATTGAATCATGAATCATGAAATGAATCATGAATCATGAATTGAATCATGAATCGAATCATGAATCATGAATCGAAACATGAATCATGCATTGAATCATGAATCATGAATCATGAATTGAATCATGAATCATGAATCATGAATGGAATCATGAATCATGAATGGAATCATGAATCAAGAATCGAATAATGAATCATGAATTGAATCATAAATTGAATAAAGAATCATGAAATGAATCATGAATCATGAATTGAATCATGAATCATGAATCGAATCATGAATCATGAATTGAATCATGAATCATGAATCATGAATCGAATCATGAATCGAATCATGCATCATGAATTGAATCATGATTTGAATCATGAATCATGAATCATGAATCAAATCATGAATCATGAATTGAATCATGAATCATGAATTGAATCATAAATCATGAATTTTGAATCTAATCATGAATCTTGAATCATGAATCATGAATCATGAATCATAAATCATGAATCATGAATCGAATCATGAATCATGAATCATGAATCATGAATCGAATCATGAATCATGAATCATGAATTGAATCATGAATCATGAACTGAATCATAATTTGAATCATGAATCATGAATCATGAAATGAATCATGAATCATGAATTGAATCATGAATTGAATCATAAATCATGAATCGAATCATGAATCATGAATTGAATCATGAATCATGACTTGATGATGCATGAAATGAATCATGAATTGAATCATGAATCATGAAACGAATCATGAATTGAATCATGAATCATGAATTAAATCATGAATTATGAATCATGAATCATGAATCAAATTATGAATCATGAATCATGATTTGAATCATGAATCATGAATTATGAATCATGAATCATGAATCAAATTATGAATCATGAATCATGAATTGAATCATGAATCATGAATTGAATCATGAATTGAATCATGAATTGTGAATCATGAAATAAATCATTCATTAAATCATGAAATGAATCATGAATTGAATCATAAATCATTAATCATGAATTGAATCATGAATCATGAACTAAATCATGAATTGAATCATGAATTATGAATTGAATCATGAATTGAATCATGAATTGTGAATCATGAAATGAATCATGCATAAAATCATGAAATGAATCATGAATCATGAATCAAATCATTAATCATGAATTGAATCATGAATCATTAATCATGAATTGAATCATGAATCATGAGTCATGAATTATGAATTGAATCATGAATCATGAAACGAATCATGAATCATAAATTGAATCATGAATTGAATCATGATTTATGAATCGAATCATGAATCATGAATCGAATCATAAATCATGAATCAAGAATTGAATCATGAATCATGAATCGAATCATGAATGATGAATCGAATCATGAATCATGAATCGAATCATGAATCATGAATTGAATCATGAATTGAATAATGAATCATGAAATGAATCATGAATCATGAATCGAATCATGAATCATGAATTGAATCATGAATTGAATAATGAATCATGAAATGAATCATGAATCATGAATTGAATCATGAATCATGAACTGAATCATAATTTGAATCATGAATCATGAATCATGAAATGAATCATGAATCATGAATTGAATCATAAATCATGAATTGAATCATGAATAATGAATCATGAATTGAATCATGAATAATGAATCATGAATTGAATCATGAATCATGACTTGATGATGCATGAAATGAATCATGAATATAATCATGAATCATGAAACGAATCATGAATTGAATCATGAATCATGAATTGAATCATGAATTGAATCATGAATTGTGAATCATGAAATAAATCATGCATTAAATCATGAAATGAATCATGATTCATGAATTGAATCATAAATCATTAATCATGAATTGAATCATGAATCATGAACTAAATCATGAATTGAATCATGAATTATGAATTTAATCATGAATTGAATTATGAATTGTAAATCATGAAATGAATCATGCATTAAATCATGAAATGAATCATGAATCATGAAATGAATCATAAATCATTAATCATGAATTAAATCATGAATCATGAACTAAATCATGAATCAAGAATCATGAATCATGAATCAAATCATGAATCATGAATTGAATCATGAATCATTAATCATGAATTGAATCATGAATCATGAATCATGAAATGAATCATGAATCATGAATTGAATCATGAATTGAATCATAAATCATGAATCGAATCATGAATCATGAATTGAATCATGAATCATGACTTGATGATGCATGAAATGAATCATGAATTGAATCATGAATCATGAAACGAATCATGAATCATGAATTGAATCATGAATTATGAATCATGAATCATGAATCAAATTATGAATCATAAATCATGAATTGAATCATGAATCATGAATTGAATCATGAATTGAATCATGAATTGTGAATCATGAAATGAATCATGCATTAAATCATGAAATGAATCATGAATCATGAATTGAATCATAAATCATTAATCATGAATTGAATCATGAATCATAAACTAAATCATGAATCAAGAATCATGAATCATGAATCAAATCATGAATTATGAATTGAATCATGAATCATGAAACGAATCATGAATTGAATCATGAATTGAATCATGAATCATGAATTGAATCATGCATTGAATCATGAATTGAATCATGAATCGTGAATCATGAATTGAATCATGAATCATGAATTGAATCATTAATTGAATCATGAATCGTGAATCATGAAATAAATCATTAATTAATTCATGAAATGAATCATGAATCATGAATTGAATCATAAATCATTAAGCATGAATTGAATCATGAATCATGAACTAAATCATGAATCAAGAATCATGAATCATGAATCAAATCATGAATCATGAATTGAATCATGAATCATGAATCATTAATTGAATCATGAATCATGAATTATGAATTGAATCATGAATCATGAAACGAATCATGAATCATGAATTGAATCATGAATTGAATCATGATTTATGAATCGAATCATGAATCATGAATCAAATCATGAATCATGAATCATGAATTGAATCAAGAATCATAAATCATGAATTGAATCATGAACCATGAATCATGAATGGAATCATGAATCATGAATGGAATCATGAATCAAGAATCGAATAATGAATCATGAATTGAATCATGAATTGAATAATGAATCATGAAATGAATCATGAATCATGAATTGAATCATGAATCATGAATCGAATCATGAATCATGAATTGAATCATGAATCATGAATTGAATCATGAATCATGAATCGAATCATGAATCGAATCATGCATCATTAATTGAATCATGATTTGAATCATGAATCATGAATCATGAATCGAATCATGAATCATGAATTGAATCATGAATCATGAATTGAATCAGAAATCATGAATTTTGATTCTAATAATGAATCATGAATCATGAATTGAATCATGAATCATGAATCATGAATCATAAATCATGAATCATGAATCGAATTATGAATCATGAATCATGAATCATGAATCATGAATCGAATCATGAATCATGAATCATGAATTGAATCATGAATCATGAACTGAATCATAATTTGAATCATGAATCATGAATCATGAAATGAATCATGAATCATGAATGGAATCATGAATTGAATCATAAATCATGAATCGAATCATGAATCATGAATTGAATCTTGAATCATGAATTCATGATGCATGAAATGAATCATGAATTGAATCATGAATCATGAAACGAATCATGAATCGAATCATGAATCATGAATTGAATCATGAAATATGAATCATGAATAATGAATCAAATTATGAATCATGAATCATGAATTGAATCCTGAATTATGAATTGAATCATGAATTGAATCATGAATTGTGAATCATGAAATGAATCATGCATTAAATCATGAAATGAATCATGAATCATGAATTGAATCATAAATCATTAATCATGAATTGAATCATGAATCATGAACTAAATCATGAATTGAATCATGAATTATGAATTGAATCATGAATTGAATCATGAATTGTGAATCATGAAGTGAATCATGCATTAAATCATGAAATGAATCATGAATTGAATCATAAATCATTAATCATGAATTGAATCATGAATCATGAACTAAATCATGAATCAAGAATTATGAATGATGAATCAAATCATGAATCATGAATTGAATCATGAATCATTAATCATGAATTGAATCATGAATCATGAGTCATGAATTATGAATTGAATCATGAATCATGAAACGAATCATGAATCATAAATTGAATCATGAATTGAATCATGATTTATGAATCGAATCATGAATCATGAATCGAACCATGAATCATGAATCATGAATTGAATCATGAATCATGAATCGAATCATGAATCAGGAATTGAATCATGAATTATGAATCATGAATCATGAATCATAAATTGAATCATGAATTGAATCATGATTTATGAATCGAATCATGAATCATGAATCGAATCATGAATCATGAATCATGAATTGAATCATGAATCATGAATCGAATCATGAATCAGGAATTGAATCATGAATTATGAATCATGAATCATGAATCATGAATTGAATCATGAATCATGAATTGAAGCATGAATTGAATAATGAATCATGAAATGAATCATGAATCATGAATTGAATCATGAATCATGAATGGAATCATATATCATGAATCGAATCATGAATCATGAATCATGAATTGAATCATGAATCATGAACTGAATCATAATTTGAATCATGAATCATGAATCATGAAATGAATCATGAATCATGAATTGAATCATGAATTGAATCATAAATCATGAATCGAATCATGAATCATGAATTGAATCATGAATCATGACTTGATGATGCATGAAATGAATCATGAATTGAATCATGAATCATGAAACGAATCATCAATCGAATCACGAATCATGAATTGAATCATGAATTATGAATCATGAATCATGAATCAAATTATGAATCATGAATCATGAATTGAATCATGAATCATGAAACGAATCATGAATCATAAATTGAATCATGAATTGAATCATGATTTATGAATCGAATCATGAATCATGAATCGAATCATGAATCATGAATCATGAATTGAATCATGAATCATGAATCGAATCATGAATCATGAATCGAATCATGAATCATGAATCATATCATGAATCATGAATTGAATCATGAATTGAATAATGAATCATGAAATGAATCATGAATCATGAATTGAATCATGAATCATGAATGGAATCATATATCATGAATCGAATCATGAATCATGAATTGAATCATGAATCATGAATTGAATCATGAATCATGAATTGAATCATGAATCATGAAATAAATCATGAATTGAATCATGAATTGAATCATGAATCATGAATTGAATCATGAATCATGAATTGAATCATGAATCATGAATCATGAATTGAATCCTAAATCATGAATTGAATCATGAATCATGAATCATGAATTAAATCATGAATCAAATCATGAATCATGAATTGAATCATGAATTATGAATTGAATCATGAATTGAATCATGAATCGTGAATCATGAATTGAATCATGAATCATGTATTGAATCATGAATTGAATCATGAATCGTGAACTAAATGATGAATCAAGATTCATGAATCATGAATTTAAATCATGAATCATGAATCATGAATTGAATCATGAGTCATGAATCATTAATTGAATCATGAATCATGAATTATGAATTGAATCATGAATCATGAAACGAATCATGAATCATGAATTGAATCATGAATTGAATCATGATTTATGAATCGAATCATGAATCATGAATCAAATCATGACTCATGAATCATGAATTGAATCAAGAATCATAAATCATGAATTGAATCATGAACCATGAATCATGAATGGAATCATGAATCATGAATGGAATCATGAATCAAGAATCGAATAATGAATCATGAATTGAATCATGAATTGAATAATGAATCATGAAATGAATCATGAATCATGAATTGAATCATGAATCATGAATCGAATCATGAATCATGAATTGAATCATGAATCATGAATTGAATCATGAATCATGAATCGAATCATGAATCGAATCATGCATCATTAATTGAATCATGATTTGAATCATGAATCATGAATCATGAATCGAATCATGAATCATGAATTGAATCATGAATCATGAATTGAATCATAAATCATGAATTTTGATTCTAATAATGAATCATGAATCATGAATTGAATCATGAATCATGAATCATGAATCATAAATCATGAATCATGAATCGAATTATGAATCATGAATCATGAATCATGAATCATGAATCGAATCATGAATCATGAATCATGAATTGAATCATGAATCATGAACTGAATCATAATTTGAATCATGAATCATGAATCATGAAATGAATCATGAATCATGAATGGAATCATGAATTGAATCATAAATCATGAATCGAATCATGAATCATGAATTGAATCTTGAATCATGAATTCATGATGCATGAAATGAATCATGAATTGAATCATGAATCATGAAACGAATCATGAATCGAATCATGAATCATGAATTGAATCATGATATATGAATCATGAATAATGAATCAAATTATGAATCATGAATCATGAATTGAATCCTGAATTATGAATTGAATCATGAATTGAATCATGAATTGTGAATCATGAAATGAATCATGCATTAAATCATGAAATGAATCATGAATCATGAATTGAATCATAAATCATTAATCATGAATTGAATCATGAATCATGAACTAAATCATGAATTGAATCATGAATTATGAATTGAATCATGAATTGAATCATGAATTGTGAATCATGAAGTGAATCATGCATTAAATCATGAAATGAATCATGAATTGAATCATAAATCATTAATCATGAATTGAATCATGAATCATGAACTAAATCATGAATCAAGAATTATGAATGATGAATCAAATCATGAATCATGAATTGAATCATGAATCATTAATCATGAATTGAATCATGAATCATGAGTCATGAATTATGAATTGAATCATGAATCATGAAACGAATCATGAATCATAAATTGAATCATGAATTGAATCATGATTTATGAATCGAATCATGAATCATGAATCGAACCATGAATCATGAATCATGAATTGAATCATGAATCATGAATCGAATCATGAATCAGGAATTGAATCATGAATTATGAATCATGAATCATGAATCATAAATTGAATCATGAATTGAATCATGATTTATGAATCGAATCATGAATCATGAATCGAATCATGAATCATGAATCATGAATTGAATCATGAATCATGAATCGAATCATGAATCAGGAATTGAATCATGAATTATGAATCATGAATCATGAATCATGAATTGAATCATGAATCATGAATTGAAGCATGAATTGAATAATGAATCATGAAATGAATCATGAATCATGAATTGAATCATGAATCATGAATGGAATCATATATCATGAATCGAATCATGAATCATGAATCATGAATTGAATCATGAATCATGAACTGAATCATAATTTGAATCATGAATCATGAATCATGAAATGAATCATGAATCATGAATTGAATCATGAATTGAATCATAAATCATGAATCGAATCATGAATCATGAATTGAATCATGAATCATGACTTGATGATGCATGAAATGAATCATGAATTGAATCATGAATCATGAAACGAATCATCAATCGAATCACGAATCATGAATTGAATCATGAATTATGAATCATGAATCATGAATCAAATTATGAATCATGAATCATGAATTGAATCATGAATCATGAAACGAATCATGAATCATAAATTGAATCATGAATTGAATCATGATTTATGAATCGAATCATGAATCATGAATCGAATCATGAATCATGAATCATGAATTGAATCATGAATCATGAATCGAATCATGAATCATGAATCGAATCATGAATCATGAATCATATCATGAATCATGAATTGAATTATGAATTGAATAATGAATCATGAAATGAATCATGAATCATGAATTGAATCATGAATCATGAATGGAATCATATATCATGAATCGAATCATGAATCATGAATTGAATCATGAATCATGAATTGAATCATGAATCATGAATTGAATCATGAATCATGAATTGAATCATGAATCATGAATCATGAATTGAATCCTAAATCATGAATTGAATCATGAATCATGAATCATGAATTAAATCATGAATCAAATCATGAATCATGAATTGAATCATGAATTATGAATTGAATCATGAATTGAATCATGAATCATGAATCATGAATTGAATCATGAATCATGTATTGAATCATGAATTGAATCATGAATCGTGAACTAAATGATGAATCAAGATTCATGAATCATGAATTTAAATCATGAATCATGAATCATGAATTGAATCATGAATCATGAATCATGAATTGAATCATGAATCATGAATCATGAATTGAATCATGAATCATGAATCATGAATTATCAATTGAATCATGAATCATGAAACGAATCATGAATCATGAATTGAATCATGAATTGAATCATAATTTATGAATCGAATCATGAATCATGAATCATGAATTGAATCATGAATCATGAATTATGAATGGAATCATGAATCATGAATGGAATCATGAATCATGAATCGAATCATGAATAATGAATCGAATCATGAATTGAATAATGAATCATGAAATGAATCATGAATCATGAATCGAATCATGAATCATGAATCATGAATCGAATCATGAATCATGAATTGAATCATGAATTGAATCATGAATCATAAATCATGAAATGAATCATAATTCATGATTCGAATCATGAATCATGAATCGAATCATGAATCATGAATTGAATCATGAATCATGAATTATGAATCTAATCATGAATCATGAAATGAATCATGAATCATGAAATGAATCATGAATCATGAATTGAATCATGATTCGAATCATAAATCATGAATCGAAATATGAATCATGAATCGAATCATGAATCATGAATTGAATCATGAATCATGAATTATGAATCTAATCATGAATCATGAATCATGAAATGAATCATGAATCATGAAATGAATCATGAATCATGAATTGAATCATGATTCGAATCATAAATCATGAATCGAATCATGAATCATAAATTGAATCATGAATCATGAATTGATGATGCATGAAATGAATCATGAATTGAATCATGAATCATGAATCGAATCATGAATCATGAATCGAAATATGAATCATGAATTGAATCATGAATCATAATTTGAATCATGAATTGAATCATGAATCGTGAATCATGAAATGAATCATGAATTAAATCATGAAATGAATCATGAATTGAATCATGAAATGAATTATGAATCATTAATTGAATCATGAATCATGAATCATGAATCTTAATTTGAATCATAAATCATGAATCATGAATTGAATCATGAATCATGAACTGAATCATAAATTGAATCATGAATCATGAATCATGAATCATGAATTGAATCATGAATCATGAATCCAATCATGAATCATGAATTGAAGCATGAATCATGAATTGAATCATGAATTGAATCATGACTCATGAATCATGAAATAAATCATGAATTAAATCATGAAATGAATAATGAATCATGAATTGAATCATAAAACATTATTCATGAATTGAATCATGAATCATGAACTAAATCATGAATTGAATCATGAATCATAAAACGAATCATGAATCATGAATCAAATCATGAATCAAGAATCATGAATCATGAGTCATGAATCGAATCATGAATCATGAATTGAATCATGAATCATGAATCATGAATGGAATCATGAATCATGAATCGAATCATGAATTGAATCATGAATTGAATTATGAATCATGAAATGAATCATGAATCATGAATCATGAATCATGAATTGAATCATGAATTGAATCATGAATCATGAATTAAATTATGAATCATGATTTAAATCATGAATTATTAATTGAATCATGAATCATGAATCGAATCATGAATCATGAATTGAATTATGAATTGAATCATGAATTATGAACTAAATCATGAATTGAATCATAAATCATGAATCATGAAATGAATCATAAATCATGAATCAAATCATGAATCATGCATCATGAAATGAATCATGAATCATTAATCGAATCATGAATCAGGAATTAAATCATGAATCATGAATCATGAATCATGAATCATGAATCGAATCATGAATCATGAATTGAATCATGAATCATGAACTGAATCATAGTTTGAATCATGAAATGAATCATGAATCATGAATTGAATCATTAAATGAATCATGAATTGAATCATGAATCATGAATCCAATCATGAATCATGAATCATGAATTGAAGCATGAATCATGAATTGAATCATGAATTGAATCATGAATCATGAATCATGAAATAAATCATGAATTAAATCATGAAATGAATAATGAATCATGAATTGAATCATAAATCATTATTCATGAATTGAATCATGAATCATGAACTAAATCATGAATTGAATCATGAATCATGAATCATGAGTCATGAATCGAATCATGAATCATGAATCATGAATTGAATCATGAATTGAATCATGAATCATGAATCATGAATTGAATTATGAATCATGATTTAAATCATGAATCATTAATTGAATCATGAATCATGAATCGAATCATGAATCATGAATCGAATCATGAATTGAATCATGAATCATGAATCATTAATTGAATCATGAATCATGATTTAAATCATGAATCATTAATTGAATCATGAATCATGATTCGAATCATGAATCATAAATCGAATCATGAATCATGAATCATGAATTGAATCATGAATCATGATTTAAATCATGAATCATTAATTGAATCATGAATCATGATTCGAATCATGAATCATAAATCGAATCATGAATTGAATCATGAATCATGAATCGAATCATGAATCAGGAATTGAATCATGAATTATGAATCATGAATCATGAATCATGAATCGAATCATAAATCATGAATCATGAATTGAATCATGAATCATGAGCTGAATCATGAATTGAATCATGAATCATGAATCATGAAATGAAGCGTGATTCATGAATTGAATCATGAATCGAATCATGAATCATGAATCGAATCATAAATCATGCATTGAATCATGAATCATGAATTGAATCATGAATCATGAATCGAATCATAAATCATGAATTGAATCATGAATCATGAATCATGAATTCAATCATGAATCATAAATCATGAAATGAATCATGAATTAAATCGTGAAATGAATCATGAATCATGAATTGAATCATAAATCATTAATCATGAATTGAATCATGAATTATGAACTAAATTATGAATTGAATCATAAATCATGAATCATGAAATGAATCATAAATCATGAATCAAATCATGAATCATGAATCAAATCATGAATCATGCATCATGAATTGAATCATGAATCATGAACTGAATCATAGTTTGAATCATGAATCATGAATCATGAAATGAATCATGAATCATGAAGTGAATCATTAAATGAATCATGAATTGAATCATGAATCATGAATCGAATCATGAATCATGAATTGAATCATATATCATGTATCATGAATCATGAATCCAATCATGAATCATGAAACATGAATTGAAGCATGAATCATGAATTATGAAATAAATCATGAATTAAATCATGAAATGAATAATGAATCATGAATTGAATCATAAATCATTATTCATGAATTGAATCATGAATCATGAACTAAATCATGAATTGAATCATGAATCATGAATCATGAGTCATGAATCAAATCATGAATCATGAATCATGAATTGAATCATGAATCATGAATCATGAATGGAATCATGAATCATGAATCGAATTATGAATTGAATCATGAATTGAATTATGAATCATGAATTGAATCATAAATCATGAATTGAATCATGAATCATGAATTGAATCATGAATCATGAATCATGAATCATGAATTGAATCATGAATTGATTCATGAATCATGAATCATGAATTGAATTATGAATCATGATTTAAATCATGAATCATTAATTGAATCATGAATCATGAATCGAATCATGAATCATGAATCGAATCATGAATTGAATCATGAATCACGAATCATGAATCATTAATTAAATCATGAATCATGATTTAAATCATGAATCATTAATTGAATCATGAATCATGATTCGAATCATGAATCATAAATCGAATCATGAATCATGAATCATGAATTGAATCATGAATCATGATTTAAATCATGAATCATTAATTGAATCATGAATCATGATTCGAATCATGAATCATAAATCGAATCATGAATTGAATCATGAATCATTAATCGAATCATGAATCATGAATTGAATCATGAATCGAATCATAAACCATGAACCATGAATTGAATTATGAATCATGAATTGAATCATGAATTGAATCATGAATCATGAATCGAATCATGAATCAGGAATTGAATCATGAATTATGAATCATGAATCATGAATCATGAATCGAATCATAAATCATGAATCATGAATTGAATCATGAATCATGAACTGAATCATAAATTGAATCATGAATCATGAATCCTGAAATGAAGCGTGAATCATGAATTGAATCATGAATCGAATCATGAATCATGAATCGAATCATGAATCATGCATTGAATCATGAATCATGAATTGAATCATGAATCATGAATCGAATCATAAATCATGAATTGAATCATGAATCATGAATTGAATCATGAATCATGAATCATGAATTCAATCATGAATTCAATCATGAATCATAAATCATGAAATGAATCATGAATTAAATCGTGAAATGAATCATGAATCATGAATTGAATCATAAATCATTAATCATGAATTGAATTATGAACTAAATTATGAATTGAATCATAAATCATGAATCATGAAATGAATGATAAATCATGAATCAAATCATGAATCATGAATCAAATCATGAATCATGCATCATGAATTGAATCATGAATCATGAATCATGAATTGAATCATGAATCATGAATCGAATCATGAATCAGGAATTAAATCATGAATCATGAATCATGAATTGAATCATGAATCATGAATCGAATCATGAATCATGAATTGAATCATGAATCATGACTTGATGATGCATGAAATGAATCATGAATCATGAATCATGAATTGAATCATGAATCATGAATTGAAGCATGAATTGTGAATCATGAAATGAATCATGCATTAAATCATGAAATGAATCATGAATCATGAATTGAATCATGAATCATGAATCATGAATTGAATCATGAATCATGAATCGAATCATGAATCAGGAATTAAATCATGAATCATGAATCATGAATCATGAATTGAATCATGAATCATGAATCATGAATTGAATCATGAATCATGAATTGAATCATAGTTTGAATCATGAATCATGAATCATGAATCATGAATCATGAATTGAATCATAAATTGAATCATAAATCATGAATCGAATCATGAATTGAATCATGAATTATGAATCATGAATCATGAATCAAATTATGAATCATGAATCATGAATTGAATCATGAATCATGAATTGAATCATGAATTGTGAATAATGAAATGAATCATGAATCATGAATTGAATCATGAATCATGAATTGAATCATAAATAATTAATCATGAATTAAATCATGAATCATGAACTAAATCATGAATCAAGAATCATGAATCATGAATCAAATCATGAATCATGAATTGAATCATGAATCATGAATTGAATCATGAATCATTAATCATGAATTGAATCATGAATCATGAATCATGAATGGAATCATGAATCATGAATCGAATCATGAATTAAATCATTAATTGAATTATGAATCATGAAATGAATCATGAATCATGAATTGAATCATGAATCATGAATTGAATCATGAATCATGAATCATGAATCAAGAATTGAATCATGAATTGAATCGTGAATCATGAATCATGAATTGAATTATGAATCATGATTTAAATCATGAATCATTAATTGAATCATGAATCGAATAATGAATCATGAATCGAATCATGAATTGAATCATGAATCATGAATCATGAATCATGAATTGAATCTTGAATCATGATTTAAATCATGAATCATTAATTGAATCATGAATCATGAATCGAATCATGAATCATGAATCGAATCATGAATTGAATCATGAATTATGAATCATGAAATGAATCATGAATCATGAATCGAATCATGAACCATGAATCATGAATTGAATTATGAATCATGAATTGAATCATGAATTGAATCATGAATCATGAATCGAATCATGAATCAGGAATTGAATCATGAATTATGAATCATGAATCATGAATCATGAATCGAATCATAAATCATGAATCATGAATTGAATCATGAATCATGAACTGAATCATGAATTGAATCATGAATCATGAATCGAATCATGAATCATGAATCGAATCATGAATCATGAATCGAATCATGAATCATGCATTGAATCATATATCATGAATTGAATCATGAATCATGAATCGAATCATAAATCATGAATTGAATCATGAATCATGAATCATGAATTTAATCATGAATCATGAATTTAATCATGAATTCAATCATGAATCATAAATCATGAAATGAATCATGAATTAAATCATGAAATGAATCATGAATCAAGAATTGAATCATAAATCATTAATCATGAATTGAATCATGAATTATGAACTAAATCATGAATTGAATCATAAATCATGAATCATGAAACGAATCATAAATCATGAATCAAATCATGAATCATGAATCAAATCATGAATCATGCATCATGAATTGAATCATGAATCATGAATCATGAATTGAATCATGAATCATGAATCATGAATTGAATCATGAATCATGAATCGAATCATGAATCAGGAATTAAATCATGAATCATGAATCATGATTCATGAATCATGAATCGAATCATGAATCATTAATCATGCATTGAATCAAGAATCATGAACTGAATCATAGTTTGAATCATGAATCATGAATCATGAAATGAATCATGAATCATGAATTGAATCATGAATTGAATCATAAATCATGAATCGAATCATGAATCATGAATTGAATCATGAATCATGAATTGAATCATGAATCATGAATCGAATCATAAATCATGAATTGAATCATGAATCATGAATCATGAATTGAATCATGAATCATGAATTCAATCATGAATTCAATCATGAATCATAAATCATGAAATGAATCATGAATTAAATCGTGAAATGAATCATGAATCATGAATTGAATCATTAAATCATTAATCATAAATTGAATCATGAATTATGAACTAAATCATGAATTGAATCATAAATCATGAATCATGAAATGAATCATAAATCATGAATCAAATCATGAATCACGAATCAAATCATGAATCATGCATCATGAATTGAATCATGAATCATGAATCATGAATTGAATCATGAATCATGAATCGAATCATGAATCAGGAATTAAATCATGAATCATGAATCATGAATCATGAATCATGAACTGAATCATAGTTTGAATCATGAATCATGAATCATGAAATGAATCATGAATCATGAATTGAATCATGAATTGAATCATAAATCATGAATCGAATCATGAATCATGAATTGAATCATGAATCATGACTTGATGATGCATGAAATGAATCATGAATCATGAATCATGAATTGAATCATGAATCATTAATTGAAGCATGAATTGTGAATCATGAAATGAATCATGCATTAAATCATGAAATGAATCATGAATCATGAATTGAATCATGAATCATGAATCATGAATTGAATCATGAATCATGAATCGAATCATGAATCAGGAATTAAATCATGAATCATTAATCATGAATGGAATCGAGAATCATGAATCATGAATTGAATCATGAATCATGAACTGAATCATAGTTTGAATCATGAATCATGAATCATGAAATGAATTATGAATCATGAATTGAATCATAAATTGAATCATAAATCATGAATCGAATCATGAATTGAATCATGAATTATGAATCATGAATCATGAATCAAATTATGAATCATGAATCATGAATTGAATCATGAATCATGAATTGAATCATGAATTGTGAATCATGAAATGAATCATGCATTAAATCATGAAATGAATCATGAATCATGAATTGAATCATAAATCATTAATCATGAATTGAATCATGAATCATGAACTAAATCATGAATCAAGAATCATGAATCATTAATCAAATCATGAATCATGAATTGAATCATGAATCATTAATCATGAATTGAATCATGAATCATGAATCATGAATGGAATCATGAATCATGAATCGAATCATGAATTAAATCATTAATTGAATTATGAATCATGAAATGAATCATGAATCATGAATTGAATCATGAATCATGAATTAAATCATGAATCATGAATCATGAATCATGAATTGAATCATGAATTGAATCGTAAATCATGAATCATGAATTGAATTATGAATCATGATTTAAATCATGAATCATTAATTGAATCATGAATCATGAATCGAATCATGAATTGAATCATGAATCATGAATCATGAATCATGAATTGAATCATGAATCATGAATCATGAATTGAATCATAAATCATGAATTGAATCATAGTTTGAATCATGAATTATGAATCATGAATCATGAATCATGAATTGAATCATAAATTAAATCATAAATCATGAATCGAATCATGAATTGAATCATGAATTATGAATCATGAATCAAATTATGAATCATGAATCATGAATTGAATCATGAATCATGAATTGAATCATGAATTGTGAATAATGAAATGAATCATGAATCATGAATTGAATCATGAATCATGAATTGAATCATAAATAATTAATCATGAATTAAATCATGAATCATGAACTAAATCATGAATCAAGAATCATGAATCATGAATCAAATCATGAATCATGAATTGAATCATGAATCATGAATTGAATCATGAATCATTAATCATGAATTGAATCATGAATCATGAATCATGAATGGAATCATGAATCATGAATCGAATCATGAATTAAATCATTAATTGAATTATGAATCATGAAATGAATCATGAATCATGAATTGAATCATGAATCATGAATTGAATCATGAATCATGAATCAAGAATTGAATCATGAATTGAATCGTGAATCATGAATCATGAATTGAATTATGAATCATGATTTAAATCATGAATCATTAATTGAATCATGAATCGAATAATGAATCATGAATCGAATCATGAATTGAATCATGAATCATGAATCATGAATCATGAATTGAATCTTGAATCATGATTTAAATCATGAATCATTAATTGAATCATGAATCATGAATCGAATCATGAATCATGAATCGAATCATGAATTGAATCATGAATTATGAATCATGAAATGAATCATGAATCATGAATCGAATCATGAACCATGAATCATGAATTGAATTATGAATCATGAATTGAATCATGAATTGAATCATGAATCATGAATCGAATCATGAATCAGGAATTGAATCATGAATTATGAATCATGAATCATGAATCATGAATCGAATCATAAATCATGAATCATGAATTGAATCATGAATCATGAACTGAATCATGAATTGAATCATGAATCATGAATCATGAAATGAATCATGAATCGAATCATGAATCATGAATCGAATCATGAATCATGCATTGAATCATATATCATGAATTGAATCATGAATCATGAATCGAATCATAAATCATGAATTGAATCATGAATCATGAATCGAATCATAAATCATGAAATGAATCATGAATTAAATCATGAAATGAATCATGAATCAAGAATTGAATCATAAATCATTAATCATGAATTGAATCATGAATTATGAACTAAATCATGAATTGAATCATAAATCATGAATCATGAAACGAATCATAAATCATGAATCAAATCATGAATCATGAATCAAATCATGAATCATGCATCATGAATTGAATCATGAATCATGAATCATGAATTGAATCATGAATCATGAATCGAATCATGAATCAGGAATTAAATCATGAATCATGAATCATGATTCATGAATCATGAATCGAATCATGAATCATTAATCATGCATTGAATCAAGAATCATGAACTGAATCATAGTTTGAATCATGAATCATGAATCATGAAATGAATCATGAATCATGAATTGAATCATGAATTGAATCATAAATCATGAATCGAATCATGAATCATGAATTGAATCATGAATCATGAATTGAATCATGAATCATGAATCGAATCATAAATCATGAATTGAATCATGAATCATGAATCATGAATTGAATCATGAATCATGAATTCAATCATGAATTCAATCATGAATCATAAATCATGAAATGAATCATGAATTAAATCGTGAAATGAATCATGAATCATGAATTGAATCATTAAATCATTAATCATAAATTGAATCATGAATTATGAACTAAATCATGAATTGAATCATAAATCATGAATCATGAAATGAATCATAAATCATGAATCAAATCATGAATCACGAATCAAATCATGAATCATGCATCATGAATTGAATCATGAATCATGAATCATGAATTGAATCATGAATCATGAATCGAATCATGAATCAGGAATTAAATCATGAATCATGAATCATGAATCATGAATCATGAACTGAATCATAGTTTGAATCATGAATCATGAATCATGAAATGAATCATGAATCATGAATTGAATCATGAATTGAATCATAAATCATGAATCGAATCATGAATCATGAATTGAATCATGAATCATGACTTGATGATGCATGAAATGAATCATGAATCATGAATCATGAATTGAATCATGAATCATTAATTGAAGCATGAATTGTGAATCATGAAATGAATCATGCATTAAATCATGAAATGAATCATGAATCATGAATTGAATCATGAATCATGAATCATGAATTGAATCATGAATCATGAATCGAATCATGAATCAGGAATTAAATCATGAATCATTAATCATGAATCGAATCGAGAATCATGAATCATGAATTGAATCATGAATCATGAACTGAATCATAGTTTGAATCATGAATCATGAATCATGAAATGAATTATAAATCATGAATTGAATCATAAATTGAATCATAAATCATGAATCGAATCATGAATTGAATCATGAATTATGAATCATGAATCATGAATCAAATTATGAATCATGAATCATGAATTGAATCATGAATCATGAATTGAATCATGAATTGTGAATCATGAAATGAATCATGCATTAAATCATGAAATGAATCATGAATCATGAATTGAATCATAAATCATTAATCATGAATTGAATCATGAATCATGAACTAAATCATGAATCAAGAATCATGAATCATTAATCAAATCATGAATCATGAATTGAATCATGAATCATTAATCATGAATTGAATCATGAATCATGAATCATGAATGGAATCATGAATCATGAATCGAATCATGAATTAAATCATTAATTGAATTATGAATCATGAAATGAATCATGAATCATGAATTGAATCATGAATCATGAATTAAATCATGAATCATGAATCATGAATCATGAATTGAATCATGAATTGAATCGTAAATCATGAATCATGAATTGAATTATGAATCATGATTTAAATCATGAATCATTAATTGAATCATGAATCATGAATCGAATCATGAATTGAATCATGAATCATGAATCATGAATCATGAATCATGAATTGAATCATGAATCATGATTTAAATCATGAATCATTAATTGAATCATGAATCAAATCATGAATCATGAATCGAATCATGAATTGAATCATGAATTATGAATCATGAAATGAATCATGAATCATTAATCGAATCATGAATCATGAATTGAATCATGAATTGAATCATGAATTGAATCATGAATCGAATCATGAACCATGAATCATGAATTGAATTATGAATCATGAATTGAATCATGAATTGAATCATGAATCATGAATCAAATCATGAATCAGGAATTGAATCATGAATTATGAATCATGAATCATGAATCATGAATTGAATCATGAATCATGAACTGAATCATGAATTGAATCATGAATCATGAATCATGAATCGAATCATGAACCATGAATCGAATCATGAATCATGCATTGAATCATATATCATGAATTGAATCATGAATCATGAATCGAATCATAAATCATGAATTGAATCATGAATCATGAATCATGAATTGAATCATGAATCATGAATTCAATTATGAATTCAATCATGAATCATAAATCATGAAATGAATCATGAATTAAATCATGAAATGAATCATGAATCATGAATTGAATCATAAATCATTAATCATGAATTGAATCATGAATTATGAACTAAATCATGAATTGAATCATAAATCATGAATCATGAAACGAATCATAAATCATGAATCAAATTATGAATCATGAATCAAATCATGAATCATGCATCATGAATTGAATCATGAATCATGAATCATGAATTGAATCATGAATCATGAATTGAATCATGAATCATGAACTAAATCATGAATTGAATCATAAATCATGAATCATGAAATGAATCATAAATCATGAATCAAATCATGAATCACGAATCAAATCATGAATCATGAATCATGAATCATGAATCATGAATCATGAATCATGAATTGAATCATGAATCATGAACTGAATCATAGTTTGAATCATGAAATGAATCATGAATCATGAATTGAATCATGAATTGAATCATAAATCATGAATCGAATCATGAATCATGAATTGAATCATGAATCATGACTTGATGATGCATGAAATGTATCATGAATCATGAATCATGAATTGAATCATGAATCATGAATTGAAGCATGAATTGTGAATCATGAAATGAATCATGCATTAAATCATGAAATGAATCATGAATCATGAATTGAATCATGAATCATGAATTCAATCATGAATCATGAATCGAATCATAAATCATGAATTGAATCATGAATCATGAATCATGAATTGAATCATGAATCATGAATCATGAATTCAATCATGAATTCAATCATGAATCATAAATCATGAAATGAATCATGAATTAAATCGTGAAATGAATCATGAATCATGAATTGAATCATAAATCATTAATCATGAATTGAATTATGAACTAAATTATGAATTGAATCATAAATCATGAATCATGAAATGAATGATAAATCATGAATCAAATCATGAATCATGAATCAAATCATGAATCATGCATCATGAATTGAATCATGAATCATGAATCATGAATTGAATCATGAATCATGAATCGAATCATGAATCAGGAATTAAATCATGAATCATGAATCATGAATTGAATCATGAATCATGAATCGAATCATGAATCATGAATTGAATCATGAATCATGACTTGATGATGCATGAAATGAATCATGAATCATGAATCATGAATTGAATCATGAATCATGAATTGAAGCATGAATTGTGAATCATGAAATGAATCATGCATTAAATCATGAAATGAATCATGAATCATGAATTGAATCATGAATCATGAATCATGAATTGAATCATGAATCATGAATCGAATCATGAATCAGGAATTAAATCATGAATCATGAATCATGAATCATGAATTGAATCATGAATCATGAATCATGAATTGAATCATGAATCATGAACTGAATCATAGTTTGAATCATGAATCATGAATCATGAATCATGAATCATGAATTGAATCATAAATTGAATCATAAATCATGAATCGAATCATGAATTGAATCATGAATTATGAATCATGAATCATGAATCAAATTATGAATCACGAATCATGAATTGAATCATGAATCATGAATTGAATCATGAATTGTGAATAATGAAATGAATCATGAATCATGAATTGAATCATGAATCATGAATTGAATCATAAATAATTAATCATGAATTAAATCATGAATCATGAACTAAATCATGAATCAAGAATCATGAATCATGAATCAAATCATGAATCATGAATTGAATCATGAATCATGAATTGAATCATGAATCATTAATCATGAATTGAATCATGAATCATGAATCATGAATGGAATCATGAATCATGAATCGAATCATGAATTAAATCATTAATTGAATTATGAATCATGAAATGAATCATGAATCATGAATTGAATCATGAATCATGAATTGAATCATGAATCATGAATCATGAATCAAGAATTGAATCATGAATTGAATCGTGAATCATGAATCATGAATTGAATTATGAATCATGATTTAAATCATGAATCATTAATTGAATCATGAATCGAATAATGAATCATGAATCGAATCATGAATTGAATCATGAATCATGAATCATGAATCATGAATTGAATCTTGAATCATGATTTAAATCATGAATCATTAATTGAATCATGAATCATGAATCGAATCATGAATCATGAATCGAATCATGAATTGAATCATGAATTATGAATCATGAAATGAATCATGAATCATGAATCGAATCATGAACCATGAATCATGAATTGAATTATGAATCATGAATTGAATCATGAATTGAATCATGAATCATGAATCGAATCATGAATCAGGAATTGAATCATGAATTATGAATCATGAATCATGAATCATGAATCGAATCATAAATCATGAATCATGAATTGAATCATGAATCATGAACTGAATCATGAATTGAATCATGAATCATGAATCATGAAATGAATCATGAATCGAATCATGAATCATGAATCGAATCATGAATCATGCATTGAATCATATATCATGAATTGAATCATGAATCATGAATCGAATCATAAATCATGAATTGAATCATGAATCATGAATCATGAATTGAATCATGAATCATGAATTTAATCATGAATTCAATCATGAATCATAAATCATGAAATGAATCATGAATTAAATCATGAAATGAATCATGAATCAAGAATTGAATCATAAATCATTAATCATGAATTGAATCATGAATTATGAACTAAATCATGAATTGAATCATAAATCATGAATCATGAAACGAATCATAAATCATGAATCAAATCATGAATCATGAATCAAATCATGAATCATGCATCATGAATTGAATCATGAATCATGAATCATGAATTGAATCATGAATCATGAATCGAATCATGAATCAGGAATTAAATCATGAATCATGAATCATGATTCATGAATCATGAATCGAATCATGAATCATTAATCATGCATTGAATCAAGAATCATGAACTGAATCATAGTTTGAATCATGAATCATGAATCATGAAATGAATCATGAATCATGAATTGAATCATGAATTGAATCATAAATCATGAATCGAATCATGAATCATGAATTGAATCATGAATCATGAATTGAATCATGAATCATGAATCGAATCATAAATCATGAATTGAATCATGAATCATGAATCATGAATTGAATCATGAATCATGAATTCAATCATGAATTCAATCATGAATCACAAATCATGAAATGAATCATGAATTAAATCGTGAAATGAATCATGAATCATGAATTGAATCATTAAATCATTAATCATAAATTGAATCATGAATTATGAACTAAATCATGAATTGAATCATAAATCATGAATCATGAAATGAATCATAAATCATGAATCAAATCATGAATCACGAATCAAATCATGAATCATGCATCATGAATTGAATCATGAATCATGAATCATGAATTGAATCATGAATCATGAATCGAATCATGAATCAGGAATTAAATCATGAATCATGAATAATGAATCATGAATCATGAACTGAATCATAGTTTGAATCATGAATCATGAATCATGAAATGAATCATGAATCATGAATTGAATCATGAATTGAATCATAAATCATGAATCGAATCATGAATCATGAATTGAATCATGAATCATGACTTGATGATGCATTAAAAATGAATCATGAATCATGAATCATGAATTGAATCATGAATCATTAATTGAAGCATGAATTGTGAATCATGAAATGAATCATGCATTAAATCATGAAATGAATCATGAATCATGAATTGAATCATGAATCATGAATCATGAATTGAATCATGAATCATGAATCGAATCATGAATCAGGAATTAAATCATGAATCATTAATCATGAATCGAATCGAGAATCATGAATCATGAATTGAATCATGAATCATGAACTGAATCATAGTTTGAATCATGAATCATGAATCATGAAATGAATTATGAATCATGAATTGAATCATAAATTGAATCATAAATCATGAATCGAATCATGAATTGAATCATGAATTATGAATCATGAATCATGAATCAAATTATGAATCATGAATCATGAATTGAATCATGAATCATGAATTGAATCATGAATTGTGAATCATGAAATGAATCATGCATTAAATCATGAAATGAATCATGAATCATGAATTGAATCATAAATCATTAATCATGAATTGAATCATGAATCATGAACTAAATCATGAATCAAGAATCATGAATCATTAATCAAATCATGAATCATGAATTGAATCATGAATCATTAATCATGAATTGAATCATGAATCATGAATCATGAATGGAATCATGAATCATGAATCGAATCATGAATTAAATCATTAATTGAATTATGAATCATGAAATGAATCATGAATCATGAATTGAATCATGAATCATGAATTAAATCATGAATCATGAATCATGAATCATGAATTGAATCATGAATTGAATCGTAAATCATGAATCATGAATTGAATTATGAATCATGATTTAAATCATGAATCATTAATTGAATCATGAATCATGAATCGAATCATGAATTGAATCATGAATCATGAATCATGAATTGAATCATGAATCATGATTTAAATCATGAATCATTAATTGAATCATGAATCAAATCATGAATCATGAATCGAATCATGAATTGAATCATGAATTATGAATCATGAAATGAATCATGAATCATTAATCGAATCATGAATCATGAATTGAATCATGAATTGAATCATGAATTGAATCATGAATCGAATCATGAACCATGAATCATGAATTGAATTATGAATCATGAATTGAATCATGAATTGAATCATGAATCATGAATCAAATCATGAATCAGGAATTGAATCATGAATTATGAATCATGAATCATGAATCATGAATTGAATCATGAATCATGAACTGAATCATGAATTGAATCATGAATCATGAATCATGAAATGAATCATGTATCGAATCATGAACCATGAATCGAATCATGAATCATGCATTGAATCATATATCATGAATTGAATCATGAATCATGAATCGAATCATAAATCATGAATTGAATCATGAATCATGAATCATGAATTGAATCATGAATCATGAATTCAATTATGAATTCAATCATGAATCATAAATCATGAAATGAATCATGAATTAAATCATGAAATGAATCATGAATCATGAATTGAATCATAAATCATTAATCATGAATTGAATCATGAATTATGAACTAAATCATGAATTGAATCATAAATCATGAATCATGAAACGAATCATAAATCATGAATCAAATTATGAATCATGAATCAAATCATGAATCATGCATCATGAATTGAATCATGAATCATGAATCATGAATTGAATCATGAATCATGAATTGAATCATGAATCATGAACTAAATCATGAATTGAATCATAAATCATGAATCATGAAATGAATCATAAATCATGAATCAAATCATGAATCACGAATCAAATCATGAATCATGAATCATGAATCTTGAATCATGAATCATGAATTGAATCATGAATCATGAACTGAATCATAGTTTGAATCATGAAATGAATCATGAATCATGAATTGAATCATGAATTGAATCATAAATCATGAATCGAATCATGAATCATGAATTGAATCATGAATCATGACTTGATGATGCATGAAATGTATCATGAATCATGAATCATGAATTGAATCATGAATCATGAATTGAAGCATGAATTGTGAATCATGAAATGAATCATGCATTAAATCATGAAATGAATCATGAATCATGAATTGAATCATGAATCATGAATCATGAATTGAATCATGAATCATGAATCGAATCATGAATCAGGAATTAAATCATGAATCATGAATCATGAATCGAATCGAGAATCATGAATCATGAATTGAATCATGAATCATGAACTGAATCATAGTTTGAATCATGAATCATGAATCATGAAATGAATCATGAATCATGAATTGAATCATAAATTGAATCATAAATCATGAATCGAATCATGAATTGAATCATGAATTATGAATCATGAATCATGAATCAAATTATGAATCATGAATCATGAATTGAATCATGAATCATGAATTGAATCATGAATTGTGAATCATGAAATGAATCATGCATTAAATCATGAAATGAATCATGAATCATGAATTGAATCATAAATCATTAATCATGAATTGAATCATGAATCATGAACTAAATCATGAATCAAGAATCATGAATCATGAATCAAATCATGAATCATGAATTGAATCATGAATCATTAATCATGAATTGAATCATGAATCATGAATCATGAATGGAATCATGAATCATAAATCGAATCATGAATTAAATCATTAATTGAATTATGAATCATGAAATGAATCATGAATCATGAATTGAATCATGAATCATGAATTGAATCATGAATCATGAATTATGAATCATGAATTGAATCATGAATTGAATCGTAAATCATGAATCATGAATTGAATTATGAATCATGATTTAAATCATGAATCATTAATTGAATCATGAATCATGAATCGAATCATGAATCGAATCATGAATTGAATCATGAATCATGAATCATGAATCATGAATTGAATCATGAATCATGATTTAAATCATGAATCATTAATTGAATCATGAATCATAAATCGAATCATGAATCATGAATCGAATCATGAATTGAATCATGAATTATGAATCATGAAATGAATCATGAATCATTAATCGAATCATGAATCATGAATTGAATCATGAATCGAATCATGAACCATGAATCATGAATTGAATTATGAATCATGAATTGAATCATGAATTGAATCATGAATCATGAATCGAATCATGAATCAGGAATTGAATCATGAATTATGAATCATGAATCATGAATCATGAATTGAATCATGAATCATGAACTGAATCATGAATTGAATCATGAATCATGAATCATGAAATGAATCATGAATCGAATCTTGAACCATGAATCGAATCATGAATCATGCATTGAATCATGAACCATGAATCGAATCATGAATCATGCATTGAATCATATATCATGAATTGAATCATGTATCATGAATCGAATCATAAATCATGAATTGAATCATGAATCATGAATCATGAATTCAATCATGAATCATGAATTCAATCATGAATTCAATCATGAATCATAAATCATGAAATGAATCATGAATTAAATCATGAAATGAATCATGAATCATGAATTGAATCATAAATCATAAATCATGAATTGAATCATGAATTATGAACTAAATCATGAATTGAATCATAAATCATGAATCATGAAACGAATCATAAATCATGAATCAAATCATGAATCATGAATCAAATCATGAATCATGCATCATGAATTGAATCATGAATCATGAATCATGAATTGAATCATGAATCATGAATCATGAATTGAATCATGAATCATGAATCGAATCATGAATCAGGAATTAAATCATGAATCATGAATCATGAATCGAATCGAGAATCATGAATCATGAATTGAATCATGAATCATGAACTGAATCATAGTTTGAATCATGAATCATGAATCATGAAATGAATCATGAATCATGAATTGAATCATAAATTGAATCATAAATCATGAATCGAATCATGAATTGAATCATGAATTATGAATCATGAATCATGAATCAAATTATGAATCATGAATCATGAATTGAATCATGAATCATGAATTGAATCATGAATTGTGAATCATGAAATGAATCATGCATTAAATCATGAAATGAATCATGAATCATGAATTGAATCATAAATCATTAATCATGAATTGAATCATGAATCATGAACTAAATCATGAATCAAGAATCATGAATCATGAATCAAATCATGAATCATGAATTGAATCATGAATCATTAA
Source organism: Mixophyes fleayi (assembly GCF_038048845.1). Lineage (NCBI taxonomy): Eukaryota > Metazoa > Chordata > Amphibia > Anura > Limnodynastidae > Mixophyes > Mixophyes fleayi. Next base: position 16,375 of record NW_027446200.1, on the reverse strand, counting down.
TCATGAATTGAATCATGAATCATGAATCATGAATGGAATCATGAATCATAAATCGAATCATGAATTAAATCATTAATTGAATTATGAATCATGAAATGAATCATGAATCATGAATTGAATCATGAATCATGAATTGAATCATGAATCATGAATTATGAATCATGAATTGAATCATGAATTGAATCGTAAATCATGAATCATGAATTGAATTATGAATCATGATTTAAATCATGAATCATTAATTGAATCATGAATCATGAATCGAATCATGAATCGAATCATGAATTGAATCATGAATCATGAATCATGAATCATGAATTGAATCATGAATCATGATTTAAATCTTGAATCATTAATTGAATCATGAATCATAAATCGAATCATGAATCATGAATCGAATCATGAATTGAATCATGAATTATGAATCATGAAATGAATCATGAATCATTAATCGAATCATGAATCATGAATTGAATCATGAATCGAATCATGAACCATGAATCATGAATTGAATTATGAATCATGAATTGAATCATGAATTGAATCATGAATCATGAATCGAATCATGAATCAGGAATTGAATCATGAATTATGAATCATGAATCATGAATCATGAATTGAATCATGAATCATGAACTGAATCATGAATTGAATCATGAATCATGAATCATGAAATGAATCATGAATCGAATCTTGAACCATGAATCGAATCATGAATCATGCATTGAATCATGAACCATGAATCGAATCATGAATCATGCATTGAATCATATATCATGAATTGAATCATGTATCATGAATCGAATCATAAATCATGAATTGAATCATGAATCATGAATCATGAATTCAATCATGAATCATGAATTCAATCATGAATTCAATCATGAATCATAAATCATGAAATGAATCATGAATTAAATCATGAAATGAATCATGAATCATGAATTGAATCATAAATCATAAATCATGAATTGAATCATGAATTATGAACTAAATCATGAATTGAATCATAAATCATGAATCATGAAACGAATCATAAATCATGAATCAAATCATGAATCATGAATCAAATCATGAATCATGCATCATGAATTGAATCATGAATCATGAATCATGAATTGAATCATGAATCATGAATCGAATCATGAATCAGGAATTAAATCATAAATCATGAATCATGAATCATAAATCATGAATCGAATCATGAATCATTAATCATGCATTGAATCAAGAATCATGAACTGAATCATAGTTTGAATCATGAATCATGAATCATGAAATGAATCATGAATCATGAATTGAATCATGAATTGAATCATAAATCATGAATCGAATCATGAATCATGAATTGAATCATGAATCATGACTTGATGATGCATGAAATGAATCATGAATTGAATCATGAATCATGAAACAAATTATGAATCGAATCATGAATCATGAATTGAATCATGAATTATGATTCAATTCATGATTCATGATTCATGATTTGATTCATGATTCATGATTCATGATAAATGATTCAATTCATGATTCATGATTCGATTCATGATTCATGATTCAATTCATGATTCATTTAATGATTCAACTCATGATTCATGATTCATGATTCGATTCATGATTCATGATTCGATTCATGATTCATGATTTATGATTCAAATTAAGATTCAGGATTCATGATTCATGATTCAATTAATGATTCATAATTCATTGCATGATTAAATTCATGATTCATTTCATGATTCATGATTCATGGTTCAATTCATGATTCAATTCATGATTCATGATTCGATTCATGATTCATGATTCGATTCAAGATTCATGATTTAATTCATGATTCATGATTCGATTCATGATTCATGATTTAATTCATGATTCATGAGTCGATTTATGATTCATGATTTAATTCATGATTCATGATTCATGATTCAATTCATGATTCATGATTCAATTCATGATTCAATTCATGATTTATTTCATGATTCATGATTCAATTCATGATTTAATTCATGATTTATTTCATGATTCATGATTTAATTCATGATTAATGATTCTTGATTCAATTCATGATTCATGATTCAATTCATGATTCATGATTCGATTCATGATTCATGATTCAATTCATGATTCATGATTCAATTCATGATTCAATTCATGATTCGATTCATGATTAATGATTCAATTCATGATTCATGATTCATGATATATTTCATGATTCATGAATCAATTCATCATTCATGATTCATGTTTTAATTCATGATTCATGATTCAATTCATGATTCATGACTCGATTCATGATTCATGATTCGATTCATGATTCATGATTCAATTCATGATTCATGATTCATTTCATGATTCATTATTCAATTCATGATTCATGATTCGATTCATGATTCATGATTCAATTCATGATTCATGATTCCATTCATGATTCATGATTCATGATTCAAATTATGATTCATGATTCATGATTCGATTCATGATTCATGATTCGATTCATAAATCATGATTCAATTCATGATTCAATTCATGATTCATGATTCGTTTCATGATTCAATTCATAATTCATGATTCATGATTCATGATTCAATTCATGATTCATGATTCATGATTCAATTCATGATTCATGATTCATGATTTGATTCATGATTCATGATTCTTGATTCATGATTTAGTTCATGATTCATGATTCAATTCATGATTAATGATTTATGATTCAATTCATGATTCATGATTCATTTCATGATTCACTATTCATGATTCAATTCATGATTCAATTCATGATTAATGATTCATGATTCGATTCATGATTCGATTCATGATTCGATTCATGATTCATAATTCAATTCATGATTCATGATTCGATTCATGATTTATGATTCGATTCATGATTCATGATTCATTTCATGATTCATTATTCAATTCATGATTCAATTCATGATTCATGATTCGATTCATGATTCGATTCATGATTCATGATTCCATTCATAATTCATGATTCATGATTCAATTCATGATTCATGATTCATGATTCGATTCATAAATTATGATTCAATTCATGATTCATGATTCGTTTCATGATCCATGATTCAATTCATAATTCATGATTCATGATTCATGATTCAATTCATGATTCATGATTCATGATTCAATTCATGATTCATGATTCATGATTTAAATTCATGATTCATGAATCTTGATTCACGATTTAGTTCATGATTCATGATTCAATTCATGATTCAATTCATGATTCATGATTCAATTCATGATTCACGATTCATGATTCAATTCATGATTCATGATTCATGATTCGATTCATAAATTATGGTTCAATTCATGATTCATGATTCGTTTCATGATTCATGATTCAATTCATGATTCATGATTCATGATTCAATTCATGATTCATGATTCATGATTCAATTCATGATTCATGATTCAATTCATGATTCATGATTTAAATTCATGATTCATGAATCTTGATTCATGATTTAGTTCATGATTCATGATTCAATTCATGATTCAATTCATGATTCATGATTCCATTCATGATTCACGATTCATGATTCAATTCATGATTCATGATTCAATTCATGATTCATGATTCATGATTTGATTCATGATTTAATTCATGATTCATGATTCATGATTCAATTCATGATTTATGATTCAATTCATGATTCATGATTCAATTCATGATTCATGATTCAATTCATGATTCATTTCATGATTTAATTCATGATTCATGATTCAATTCATGATTTATGATTCGATTCATGATTCGATTCATGATTCAATTCATGATTCAATTCATGATTCATGATTCGATTGAAGATTCATGATTTAATTCATGATTCATGAGTCGATTTATGATTCATGATTTAATTCATGATTCATGATTCATGATTCAATTCATGATTCATTATTCAATTCATGATTCGATTCATGATTTATTTCATGATTCATGATTCGATTCATGATTTATTTCATGATTCATGATTCAATTCATGATTTATTTCATGATTCATGATTTAATTCATGATTAATGATTCTTGATTCAATTCATGATTCATGATTCAATTCATGATTCATGATTCGATTCATGATTCATGATTCAATTCATGATTCATGATTCATTTCATGATTCATGATTCATTTCATGATTTATTTCATGATTCATGATTTAATTCATGATGAATGATTCTTGATTCAATTCATGATTCATGATTCAATTCATGTTTCATGATTCGATTCATGATTCATGATTCAATTCATGATTCATGATTCATTTCATAATTCATGATTCATTTCATGATTCATGATTCATGATTCAATTCATGATTCATGATTCAATTCATGATTCAATTCATGATTTATTTCATGATTCATGATTCAATTCATGATTTATTTCATGATTCATGATTCAATTCATGATTCATGATTCATGTTTCAATTCATGATTCATGATTCAATTCATGATTCATGACTCGATTCATGATTCATGATTCGATTCATGATTCATGATTCAATTCATGATTCATGATTCATTTCATGATTCATTATTCAATTCATGATTCATGATTCGATTCATGATTCATGATTCAATTCATGATTCATGATTGCATTCATGATTCATGATCCATGATTCAAATTATGATTCATGATTCGATTCATGATTCATGATTCGATTCATAAATCATGATTCAATTCATGATTCAATTCATGATTCATGATTCGTTTCATGATTCATGATTCAATTCATAATTCATGATTCATGATTCATGATTCAATTCATGATTCATGATTCATGATTTGAATCATGATTCATAATTCATAATTCATGATTCAATTCATGATTCATTTCATGCATCATCAATTCATGATTCATGATTCAATTTATGATTCATGATTCGATTCATGATTTATGATTCGAATCATGATTCAATTCATGATTCATGATTCATTTTATGATTCATGATTCATTTCATGATTCATGATTCAATTCATGATTAATGATTCATGATTCAATTCATGATTCATGATTTGATTCATGATTCATGATTCTTGATTCATGATTTAGTTCATGATTCATGATTCAATTCATGATTAATGATTTATGATTCAATTCATGATTCATGATTCATTTCATGATTCAATTCATGATTTATTTCATGATTCATGATTCAATTCATGATTCATGATTCATGATTCAATTCATGATTCATGATTCAATTCATGTTTTATGATTCGATTCATGATTCATGATTCCATTCATTATTCATGATTCAATTCATGATTCATGATTCATTTCATGATTCATTATTCAATTCATGATTCCATTCATGATTCATGATTCAATTCATGTTTCATGATTCATGATTCGATTCATGATTCATGATTCGATTCATAAATCATGATTCAATTCATGATTAAATTCATGATTCATGATTCATTTCATGATTCATGATTCAATTCATAATTCATGATTAATGATGCATGATTCAATTCATGATTCATGATTTGATTCATGATTCAAGATTCTTGATTCATGATTTAGTGCATGATTCATGATTTAATTCATGATTAATGATTTATGATTCAATTCATGATTCATGATTCAATTCATGATTCAATTCATGATTCATGATTCAATTCATGATTCATGATTCAATTCATAATTCATGATTAATGATGCATGATTCAATTCATGATTCATGATTTGATTCATGATTCAAGATTCTTGATTCATGATTTAGTTCATGATTCATGATTTAATTCATGATTAATGATTTATGATTCAATTCATGATTCATGATTCAATTCATGATTCAATTCATGATTCATGATTCAATTCATGATTCATGATTCATGATTTGATTCATGATTCATGATTCGATTCATGATTCATGATTCGATTCATGATTCATTTCATGCTTCATGATTCATGATTCAATTCATGATTCAATTCATGATTCATGATTCGATTCATGATTCGATTCATGATTCATAATTCAATTCATGATTCATGATTCGATTCATGATTTATGATTCGATTCGTGATTCATAATTCATTTCATGATTCATTATTCAATTCTTGATTCAATTCATTAATTCATGATTCCATACATAATTCATGATTCATGATTCAATTCATGATTCATGATTCATGATTCGATTCATAAATTATGATTCAATTCATGATTCAATTCATGATTCATGATTCGTTTCATGATTCATGATTCAATTCATAATTCATGATTCATGATTCATGATTCAATTCATGATTCATGACTCGATTCATGATTCATGATTCGATTCATGATTCATGATTCAATTCATGATTCATGATTCATTTCATGATTCATTATTCAATTCATGATTCATGATTCGATTCATGATTCATGATTCAATTCATGATTCATGATTCATGATTCAAATTATGATTCATGATTCATGATTCGATTCATGATTCATGATTCAATTCATAAATCATGATTCAATTCATGATTCAATTCATGATTCATGATTCGTTTCATGATTCATGATTCAATTCATAATTCATGATTCATGATTCATGATTCAATTCATGATTCATGATTCATGATTCAATTCATGATTCATGATTCATGATTTGATTCATGATTCATGATTCTTGATTCATGATTTAGTTCATGATTCATGATTCAATTCATGATTAATGATTTATGATTCAATTCATGATTCATGATTCATTTCATGATTCACGATTCATGATTCAATTCATGATTCAATTCATGATTAATGATTCATGATTCGATTCATGATTCGATTCATGATTCGATTCATGATTCATAATTCAATTCATGATTCATGATTCGATTCATGATTTATGATTCGATTCATGATTCATGATTCATTTCATGATTCATTATTCAATTCATGATTCAATTCATGATTCATGATTCGATTCATGATTCGATTCATGATTCATGATTCCATTCATAATTCATGATTCATGATTCAATTCATGATTCATGATTCGTTTCATGATCCATGATTCAATTCATAATTCATGATTCATGATTCATGATTCAATTCATGATTCATGATTCATGATTCAATTCATGATTCATGATTCATGATTTAAATTCATGATTCATGAATCTTGATTCACGATTTAGTTCATGATTCATGATTCAATTCATGATTCAATTCATGATTCATGATTCAATTCATGATTCACGATTCATGATTCAATTCATGATTCATGATTCATGATTCGATTCATAAATTATGGTTCAATTCATGATTCATGATTCGTTTCATGATTCATGATTCAATTCATAATTCATGATTCATGATTCATGATTCAATTCATGATTCATGATTCAATTCATGATTCATGATTCATGATTCAATTCATGATTCATGATTCAATTCATGATTCATGATTTAAATTCATGATTCATGAATCTTGATTCATGATTTAGTTCATGATTCATGATTCAATTCATGATTCAATTCATGATTCATGATTCCATTCATGATTCACGATTCATGATTCAATTCATGATTCATGATTCAATTCATGATTCATGATTCATGATTTGATTCATGATTTAATTCATGATTCATGATTCATGATTCAATTCATGATTTATGATTCAATTCATGATTCATGATTCAATTCATGATTCATGATTCAATTCATGATTCAATTCATGATTTAATTCATGATTCATGATTCAATTCATGATTTATGATTCGATTCATGATTCGATTCATGATTCAATTCATGATTCAATTCATGATTCATGATTCGATTGAAGATTCATGATTTAATTCATGATTCATGAGTCGATTTATGATTCATGATTTAATTCATGATTCATGATTCATGATTCAATTCATGATTCATTATTCAATTCATGATTCGATTCATGATTTATTTCATGATTCATGATTCGATTCATGATTTATTTCATGATTCATGATTCAATTCATGATTTATTTCATGATTCATGATTTAATTCATGATTAATGATTCTTGATTCAATTCATGATTCATGATTCAATTCATGATTCATGATTCGATTCATGATTCATGATTCAATTCATGATTCATGATTCATTTCATGATTCATGATTCATTTCATGATTTATTTCATGATTCATGATTTAATTCATGATGAATGATTCTTGATTCAATTCATAATTCATGATTCAATTCATGATTCATGATTCGATTCATGATTCATGATTCAATTCATGATTCATGATTCATTTCATAATTCATGATTCATGATTCATGATTCAATTCATGATTCATGATTCAATTCATGATTCAATTCATGATTTGTTTCATGATTCATGATTCAATTCATGATTCAATTCATGATTTATTTCATGATTCATGATTCAATTCATGATTCATGATTCATGTTTCAATTCATGATTCATGATTCAATTCATGATTCATGACTCGATTCATGATTCATGATTCGATTCATGATTCATGATTCAATTCATGATTCATGATTCATTTCATGATTCATTATTCAATTCATGATTCATGATTCGATTCATGATTCATGATTCAATTCATGATTCATGATTGCATTCATGATTCATGATCCATGATTCAAATTATGATTCATGATTCATGATTCGATTCATGATTCATGATTCGATTCATAAATCATGATTCAATTCATGATTCAATTCATGATTCATGATTCGTTTCATGATTCATGATTCAATTCATAATTCATGATTCATGATTCATGATTCAATTCATGATTCATGATTCATGATTTGAATCATGATTCATGATTCATAATTCATGATTCAAATTATGATTCATTTCATGCATCATCAATTCATGATTCATGATTCAATTTATGATTCATGATTCGATTCATGATTTATGATTCGAATCATGATTCAATTCATGATTCATGATTCATTTTATGATTCATGATTCAATTCATGATTCATGATTCAATTCATGATTAATGATTCATGATTCAATTCATGATTCATGATTTGATTCATGATTCATGATTCTTGATTCATGATTTAGTTCATGATTCATGATTCAATTCATGATTAATGATTTATGATTCAATTCATGATTCATGATTCATTTCATGATTCAATTCATGATTTATTTCATGATTCATGATTCAATTCATGATTCATGATTCGTGATTCAATTCATGATTCATGATTCAATTCATGTTTTATGATTCGATTCATGATTCATGATTCCATTCATTATTCATGATTCAATTCATGATTCATGATTCATTTCATGATTCATTATTCAATTCATGATTCCATTCATGATTCATGATTCAATTCATGTTTCATGATTCATGATTCGATTCATGATTCATGATTCGATTAATAAATCATGATTCAATTCATGATTAAATTCATGATTCATGATTCATTTCATGATTCATGATTCAATTCATAATTCATAATTAATGATGCATGATTCAATTCATGATTCATGATTTGATTCATGATTCAAGATTCTTGATTCATGATTTAGTTCATGATTCATGATTTAATTCATGATTAATGATTTATGATTCAATTCATGATTCATGATTCAATTCATGATTCAATTCATGATTCATGATTCAATTCATAATTCATGATTCAATTCATAATTCATGATTAATGATGCATGATTCAATTCATGATTCATGATTTGATTCATGATTCAAGATTCTTGATTCATGATTTAGTTCATGATTCATGATTTAATTCATGATTAATGATTTATGATTCAATTCATGATTCATGATTCAATTCATGATTCAATTCATGATTCATGATTCATGATTTGATTCATGATTCATGATTCGATTCATGATTCATGATTCGATTCATGATTCATTTCATGCTTCATGATTCATGATTCAATTCATGATTCAATTCATGATTCATGATTCGATTCATGATTCGATTCATGATTCATAATTCAATTCATGATTCATGATTCGATTCATGATTTATGATTCGATTCATGATTCATAATTCATTTCATGATTCATTATTCAATTCATGATTCAATTCATTAATTCATGATTCCATACATAATTCATGATTCATGATTCAATTCATGATTCATGATTCATGATTCGATTCATAAATTATGATTCAATTCATGATTCAATTCATGATTCATGATTCGTTTCATGATTCATGATTCAATTCATGATTCATGATTCATGATTCGATTCATAAATTATGATTCAATTCATGATTCAATTCATGATTCATGATTCGTTTCATGATTCATGATTCAATTCATAATTCATGATTCATGATTCATGATTCAATTCATGATTCATGATTCATGATTCAATTCATGATTCATGATTCATGATTTAAATTCATTATTCATGAATCTTGATTCATGATTTAGTTCATGATTCATGATTCAATTCATGATTCAATTCATGATTCATGATTCATGATTCGATTCATAAATTATGATTCAATTCATGATTCAATTCATGATTCATGATTCGTTTCATGATTCATGATTCAATTCATAATTCATGATTCATGATTAATGATTCAATTCATGATTCATGATTCATGATTCAATTCATGATTCATGATATAAATTCATTATTCATGAATCTTGATTCATGATTTAGTTCATGATTCATGATTCAATTCATGATTCAATTCATGATTCATGATTCATGATTCGATTCATAAATTATGATTCAATTCATGATTCAATTCATGATTCATGATTCGTTTCATGATTCATGATTCAATTCATAATTCATGATTCATGATTCATGATTCAATTCATGATTCATGATTCAATTCATGATTCATGATTCATGATTTAAATTCATTATTCATGAATCTTGATTCATGATTTAGTTCATGATTCATGATTCAATTCATGATTCAATTCATGATTCATGATTCAATTCATGATTCAATTCATGATTTAATTCATGATTCATGATTCAATTCATGATTCAATTCATGATTTATTTCATGATTCATGATTCAATTAATGATTCATGATTCAATTCATGATTCATGATTCAATTCATGATTCATGATTCGATTCATGATTCATGATTCGATTCATGAATCATTATTCAATTCATGATTCAATTCATGATTCATGATTTGATTCATGATTCGATTCATGATTCATGATTCCATTCATGATTCATGATTCAATTCATAAATCATGATTCAATTCATGATTCATGATTCGTTTCATGATTCATGATTCAATTCATAATTCATGACTCATGATTCATGATTCAATTCATGATTAATGATTGATGATTCAATTCATGATTCATGATTCGATTCATGATTCGTTTCATGATTTATGATTCAATTCATGATTCATTTCATGCATCATCAAGTCATGATTCATGATTCAATTCATGATTCATGATTCGATTCATGATTTATGATTCGATTCATGATTCATGATTCCATTCATTATTCATGATTCAATTCATGATTCATGATTCATTTCATGATTCATTATTCAATTCATGATTCCATTCATGATTCATGATTCAATTCATGTTTCATGATTCATGATTCGATTCATGATTCATGATTCGATTCATAAATCATGATTCAATTCATGATTAAATTCATGATTCATGATTGATTTCATGATTCATGATTCAATTTATAATTCATGATTAATGATGCATGATTCAATTCATGATTCATGATTTGATTCATGATTCAAGATTCTTGATTCATGATTTAGTTCATGATTCATGATTTAATTCATGATTAATGATTTATGATTCAATTTCATGATTCATGATTCAATTCATGATTCATGAATCTTGATTCATGATTTAGTTCATGATTCATGATTCAATTCATGATTCAATTCATGATTCATGATTCCATTCATGATTCACGATTCATGATTCAATTCATGATTCATGATTCAATTCATGATTCATGATTCATGATTTGATTCATGATTTAATTCATGATTCATGATTCATGATTCAATTCATGATTTATGATTCAATTCATGATTCATGATTCAATTCATGATTCATGATTCAATTCATGATTCAATTCATGATTTAATTCATGATTCATGATTCAATTCATGATTTATGATTCGATTCATGATTCGATTCATGATTCAATTCATGATTCAATTCATGATTCATGATTCGATTGAAGATTCATGATTTAATTCATGATTCATGAGTCGATTTATGATTCATGATTTAATTCATGATTCATGATTCAATTCATGATTCATTATTCAATTCATGATTCGATTCATGATTTATTTCATGATTCATGATTCGATTCATGATTTATTTCATGATTCATAATTCAATTCATGATTTATTTCATGATTCATGATTTAATTCATGATTAATGATTCTTGATTCAATTCATGATTCATGATTCAATTCATGATTCATGATTCGATTCATGATTCATGATTCAATTCATGATTCATGATTCATTTCATGATTCATGATTCATTTCATGATTTATTTCATGATTCATGATTTAATTCATGATGAATGATTCTTGATTCAATTCATAATTCATGATTCAATTCATGATTCATGATTCGATTCATGATTCATGATTCAATTCATGATTCATGATTCATTTCATAATTCATGATTCATGATTCATGATTCAATTCATGATTCATGATTCAATTCATGATTCAATTCATGATTTGTTTCATGATTCATGATTCAATTCATGATTCAATTCATGATTTATTTCATGATTCATGATTCAATTCATGATTCATGATTCATGTTTCAATTCATGATTCATGATTCAATTCATGATTCATGACTCGATTCATGATTCATGATTCGATTCATGATTCATGATTCAATTCATGATTCATGATTCATTTCATGATTCATTATTCAATTCATGATTCATGATTCGATTCATGATTCATGATTCAATTCATGATTCATGATTGCATTCATGATTCATGATCCATGATTCAAATTATGATTCATGATTCATGATTCGATTCATGATTCATGATTCGATTCATAAATCATGATTCAATTCATGATTCAATTCATGATTCATGATTCGTTTCATGATTCATGATTCAATTCATAATTCATGATTCATGATTCATGATTCAATTCATGATTCATGATTCATGATTTGAATCATGATTCATGATTCATAATTCATGATTCAATTCATGATTCATTTCATGCATCATCAATTCATGATTCATGATTCAATTTATGATTCATGATTCGATTCATGATTTATGATTCGAATCATGATTCAATTCATGATTCATGATTCATTTTATGATTCATGATTCAATTCATGATTCATGATTCAATTCATGATTAAAAATTCATGATTCAATTCATGATTCATGATTTGATTCATGATTCATGATTCTTGATTCATGATTTAGTTCATGATTCATGATTCAATTCATGATTAATGATTTATGATTCAATTCATGATTCATGATTCAATTCATGTTTTATGATTCGATTCATGATTCATGATTCCATTCATTATTCATGATTCAATTCATGATTCATGATTCATTTCATGATTCATTATTCAATTCATGATTCCATTCATGATTCATGATTCAATTCATGTTTCATGATTCATGATTCGATTCATGATTCATGATTCGATTCATAAATTATGATTCAATTCATGATTAAATTCATGATTCATGATTCATTTCATGATTCATGATTCAATTCATAATTCATGATTAATGATGCATGATTCAATTCATGATTCATGATTTGATTCATGATTCAAGATTCTTGATTCATGATTTAGTTCATGATTCATGATTTAATTCATGATTAATGATTTATGATTCAATTCATGATTCATGATTCAATTCATGATTCAATTCATGATTCATGATTCAATTCATGATTCATGATTCAATTCATGATTCATGATTCGATTCATGATTTATGATTCGATTCATGATTCATAATTCATTTCATGATTCATTATTCAATTCATGATTCAATTCATTAATTCATGATTCCATACATAATTCATAATTCATGATTCAATTCATGATTCATGATTCATGATTCGATTCATAAATTATGATTCAATTCATGATTCAATTCATGATTCATGATTCGTTTCATGATTCATGATTCAATTCATGATTCATGATTCATGATTCGATTCATAAATTATGATTCAATTCATGATTCAATTCATGATTCATGATTCGTTTCATGATTCATGATTCAATTCATAATTCATGATTCATGATTCATGATTCAATTCATGATTCATGATTCATGATTCAATTCATGATTCATGATTCATGATTTAAATTCATTATTCATGAATCTTGATTCATGATTCATGATTCAATTCATGATTCATGATTCATGATTCAATTCATGATTCATGATTCATGATTTAAATTCATTATTCATGAATCTTGATTCATGATTTAGTTCATGATTCATGATTCAATTCATGATTCAATTCATGATTCATGATTCATGATTCGATTCATAAATTATGATTCAATTCATGATTCAATTCATGATTCATGATTCGTTTCATGATTCATGATTCAATTCATAATTCATGATTCATGATTCATGATTCAATTCATGATTCATGATTCATGATTCAATTCATGATTCATGATTCATGATTTAAATTCATTATTCATGAATCTTGATTCATGATTTAGTTCATGATTCATGATTCAATTCATGATTCAATTCATGATTCATGATTCATGATTCGATTCATAAATTATGATTCAATTCATGATTCAATTCATGATTCATGATTCGTTTCATGATTCATGATTCAATTCATAATTCATGATTCATGATTCATGATTCAATTCATGATTCATGATTCAATTCATGATTCATGATTCATGATTTAAATTCATTATTCATGAATCTTGATTCATGATTTAGTTCATGATTCATGATTCAATTCATGATTCAATTCATGATTCATGATTCAATTCATGATTCAATTCATGATTTAATTCATGATTCATGATTCAATTCATGATTTATTTCATGATTCATGATTCAATTAATGATTCATGATTCAATTCATGATTCATGATTCAATTCATGATTCATGATTCGATTCATGAATCATTATTCAATTCATGATTCAATTCATGATTCATGATTTGATTCATG
Organism: Mixophyes fleayi; assembly: GCF_038048845.1. NCBI lineage: Eukaryota > Metazoa > Chordata > Amphibia > Anura > Limnodynastidae > Mixophyes > Mixophyes fleayi. Next base: position 1,169 of record NW_027446200.1, on the reverse strand, counting down.
ATTCGATTCATGATTCATGATTCCATTCATGATTCATGATTCAATTCATAAATCATGATTCAATTCATGATTCATGATTCGTTTCATGATTCATGATTCAATTCATAATTCATGACTCATGATTCATGATTCAATTCATGATTAATGATTGATGATTCAATTCATGATTCATGATTCATTTCATGATTTATGATTCATGATTCAAATTATGATTCAGTTCATGATTCATGATTCAATTCATGATTCATGATTCGATTCATGATTCATGATTCATGATTTAATTCATGATTCATGATTCATGATTCGATTCATGATTTATGATTCGATTCATGATTCAATTTATGATTCATGATTCTTTCATGATTTATGATTCATGATTCAAATTATGATTCAGTTCATGATTCATGATTCAATTCATGATTCATGATTCGATTCATGATTCATGATTCATGATTCATGATTTAATTCCTGATTCATGATTCCATTCATGATTCAATTCATGATTCATGATTCATGATTCGAATTATGATTCATGATTCATTATTCGATTCATGATTTATGATTCATGATTCATGATTCAATTCATGATTCATGATTAGATTCATATTTCATGATTCATGATTCAATTCATGATTCATGATTCAAATCATGATTCATGATTTGTTTCATGATTCATGATTCACTTCATAATTTATGATTCATGATTCATGATTTAATTCATGATTCATGATTCATGATTCAATTCATGTTCATGATTCATGATTTGATTCATGATTCATGATTCTTGATTCATGATTTAGTTCATGATTCATGATTAAATTCATGATTAATGATTTATGATTCAATTCATGATTCATGATTCATTTCATGATTTAATTCATGATTCATTTCATGAATCTTGATTCATGATTCAATTCATGATTCAATTCATGATTCATGATTTGATTCATGATTCGATTCATGATTCATGATTCAATTCATGATTCATGATTCGATTCATGATTCATGATTCATGATTCATGAATCAATTCATGATTCATGATTCATGATTAGATTCATAATTCATGATTCATGATTCAATTCATGATTCATGATTCATTTCATAATTCATGATTCAAATTATGATTCAGCTCATGATTCATGATTCAATTCATGATTCGTGATTCATA